>NC_134362.1:18908475-19093475 GCF_048569485.1 Anomaloglossus baeobatrachus
GTTCCCACGGACGGCTGCTGTTGCTTTTCCCCGGTAGTTAACGGCGACTGTCTCTTTCCCTGCACCTAGTACTTCTGTTGGTTCCAATGGGTTCCCACCGGTAACCCGCTCCCCGGCTTGGATATGGGCCGGAGGAGCCCCTCTTTGCCCGCAGGCGCTGGCCCTGAGAAACTGGTGCCTTGGCGGTGGCGGTGTCTCTCTCATACGGTTGGACTGTTGCCTTCAATCGGGACTTAGTTGTTTGGAAACCCGGAGGTCCCCTTCACTGACGGATTTGGCAAATTCACGGCGACTCCAAGCCTTGCTGGGATCCGAAATGCCCCTGCCAATGGTGCTGGCTTCTCCTTGTGTACCGGTCCGGTACCGCCGGGCCACCGCCCGTCCACGGTCCTTACGGCAACTCCGATAGGCCACTCCTGCAGACGGTCACCGCCATCTGCTAACCTTGCTGTCTCTGTCCGGGGCACACACCCGGACGCTGTCAGATAGTTGCTCGACTACCACTTTACTCCTCACACTCTCACGTCCAAGACTAATCTGCTCACTTTTCCCGCCTCCAGGACTGTGAACTCCTCGGTGGGCGGGGCCAACCGCTGGCCCACCCCCTGGTGTGAACATCAGCCCCTGGAGGAAGGCAACAAGGATTTTTGGGTCTAGCTTTGATGTGCCTAACCGGGGTGTAGGGTGTGGTGATGTCATTACCTGTGACCCCTGGCTTGTCCAGGGCGTCACACCATCATTACCAGGATCACCAGTAGCTTGTCCAGGGCGTCACACCATCATTACCAGGATCACCAGTAGCTTGGCTCTGTATGCCTCCATCCTTACCAGGGTCACCAGTAGCTTGGCTCTGTATGACTCCATCCTTACCAGGGTCACCAGTAGCTTGGCTCTGTATGCCTCCATCATTACCAGGGTCACCAGTAGCTTGGCTCTGTATGCCGCCATCATTACCAGGGTCACCAGTAGCTTGGCTCTGTATGCCTCCATCATTACCAGGGTCACCAGTAGCTTGGCTCTGTATGCCGCCATCCTTACCAGGGTCACCAGTAGCTTGTCCAGGGCGTCACACCATCATTACCAGGGTCACCAGTAGCTTGGCTCTGTATGCCTCCATCATTACCAGGGTCACCAGTAGTTTGGCTCTGTATGCCGCCATCATTACCAGGGTCACCAGTAGCTTGGCTCTGTATGCCGCCATCATTACCAGGGTCACCAGTAGCTTGTCCAGGACGTCACACCATCATTACCAGGGTCACCAGTAGCTTGTCCAGAGCGTCACACCATCATTACCAGGATCACCAGTAGCTGGGCTCTGTATGCCTCCATCCTTACCAGGGTCACCAGTAGCTTGGCTCTGTATGCCGCCATCATTACCAGCGTCACCAGTAGCTTGGCTCTGTATGCCTCCATCCTTACCAGGGTCACCAGTAGCTTGGCTCTGTATGCCTCCATCCTTACCAGGGTCACCAGTAGGCTGGCTCTGTATGCCGCCATCCTTACCAGGGTCACCAGTAGTTTGGCTCTGTATGCCGCCATCCTTACCAGGGTCACCAGTAGTTTGGCTCTGTATGCCGCCATCATTACCAGGGTCACCAGTAGGCTGGCTCTGTATGCCGCCATCATTACCAGGGTCACCAGTAGTTTGGCTCTGTATGCCGCCATCCTTACCAGGGTCACCAGTAGTTTGGCTCTGTATGCCGCCATCCTTACCAGGGTCACCAGTAGTTTGGCTCTGTATGCCGCCATCATTACCAGGGTCACCAGTAGGCTGGCTCTGTATGCCGCCATCATTACCAGGGTCACCAGTAGTTTGGCTCTGTATGCCGCCATCATTACCAGGGTCACCAGTAGGCTGGCTCTGTATGCCGCCATCCTTACCAGGGTCACCAGTAGTTTGGCTCTGTATGCCGCCATCATTACCAGGGTCACCAGTAGGCTGGCTCTGTATGCCGCCATCCTTACCAGGGTCACCAGTAGTTTGGCTCTGTATGCCGCCATCATTACCAGGGTCACCAGTAGTTTGGCTCTGTATGCCGCCATCCTTACCAGCGTCACCAGTAGCTTGGCTCTGTATTCCGCTATCCTTACCAGGGTCACCAGTAGTTTGGCTCTTTATGCCGCCATCCTTACCAGGGTCACCAGTAGCTTGGCTCTGTATTCCGCTATCCTTACCAGCGTCACCAGTAGCTTGGCTCTGTATGCCGCCATCATTACCAGGGTCACCAGTAGGGTGGATGTTTGTGCCCCCCCAAATCTAGGCTTCTGTTGCCTCCCAGTTTACGCAGCGATTCACTCTGAAATAAATCATTTCTTATAATAGGTCTTTTTAGAAACAAGTCTTTATAAAAAAAATGTGGGTTTTTTTGTACAAAAATTCTAGCGGTCACATCCCATTATCACATTTCAATGTAAGGATCCATTTTTAGCCGCCGGTAGCTCCCCTAGTAATAATGGCTGTTTAGTGAGCAGGAAAGTAGGGCAATTTTTCATTATTAATTATAATTTTATCTCGAAGCTTAATCCCCCAAAGTGCGTTTGTCATCGACTGACTGTCAGGAAGGAGTAAGAAAAAAAAACACTGGTAAGTAACAAATTAACCCCGAATGGGCCGCCGACAGCTGTGGCTGAATATGTTAACCTTGCCTTTAGTCAGTGTAATGACCTGTACGGCGGTCTGGTCCCCGGTGGTCCTTCTACCCTCAATATGGAGCTGCCGGCCTGGTGACCGTCCACGCCATGATGGTCTGTGGTGTCTTGGTCTCCCCCCGTGGTATCACGGGCCTCATTAGAGACTCGCTGAGCTCGGCGTGGGTTGATTTGCTGCTTCATTTTGGAGATTACAGACGTGTTCAGCTTTCTCAGGCACGCAACAGCAAAATTAATTAATTCGTCAAAAAAAAAATAAAAAAAAATCAGACAGCAGATGTTATGGGGGGGGGGGGTATTTAGCCTCTCAGGTACTGAAATATGTGGACGGGTAACTTACTGAAAACTTTATTGAGCAGAACATATCAGGATTTATACACTGATCTGCAGATGGGGCCGGGATGGAAGCAAAAATGAAATCAAAAATTATTGAAAAATGGTAAAAAATTGGATATTATGGCCTTTAATCTAGTAGTAGAGCAGGTTAGTACTTGATTATCAACAGGTCTGGATCAGGGCCGACTCCAAGTTTTAGGTGGGCCCTTACGTTTGTCTATATACTGTATATACAGTACGGACCAAATGTTTGGACGCACCTTCTCATCTCTAGAACAACTGTTAAGAGGAGACTTTGTGCAGCAGCCTTCATGGTAAAATAGCTGCTAGGAAACCACTGCTAAGGACAGGCAACAAGCAGAAGAGACTTGTCTGGGCTAAAGAACACAAGGAATGGACATTAGACCAGTGGAAATCTGTGCTTTGGTCTGATGAGTCCAAATTTGAGATGTTTGGATTCAACCACCGAGTCTTTGTAGAGAAGGTGAACGGATGGACTCTACATGGCTGGTTCCCACCGTGAAGCATGGAGGAGGAGGTGTGATGGTGCGGGGGGGCTTTGCTGGTGACACTGTTGGGGATTTATTCAAAATTGAAGGCATACAGATCCAGCATGGCTACCACAGCATCTTGCAGCGGCGTGCTATTCCATCCGGTTTGCGTTTAGTTGGACCATCATTTATTTTTCAACAGGACAATGACCCCAAACACACCTCCAGGCTGTGTATGGGCTATGTGACTAAGAAGGAGAGTGATGGGGGGCTACGCCAGATGACCTGGCCTCCACAGTCACCAGACCTGAACCCAATCGAGATGGTTTGGGGTGAGCTGGACCGCAGAGTGAAGGCAAAAGGGGCAACAAGTGCTAAGCATCTCTGGGAACTCCTTCAAGACTATTGGAAGACCATTTCCGGTGACTACTTCTTGAAGCTCATCAAGAGAATGCCAAGAGTGTGCAAAGCAGTAATCAAAGCAAAAGGCGGCTACTGTGAAGAACCTAGAATATAAGACATATTTTCAGTTGTTTCACACTTTTTTGTTAAGTATTTCATCCCACATGTGTTAATTCATAGTTTTATGCCTTTAATGTGAATCTACAATTTTCAGAGTCCTGAAAATAAAGAAAACCCTTTGAATGAGAAGGTGTGTCCAAACTTTTGGTCTGTACTGTATACACAGACACATATACACACACATACACACATATACACACACATACACACACATACATACGTACATACATACACAAACACACACAGACATACAGTACATACACACATACATACATACACACATATACACACATACATACACGCATACACACTTTATACACACACACATACATACAAACATACATACTCACACACACATACACATATACACACATATACACACACATACATACACACTTTATACGCACACACACACACATACATACATACACACATACACACATACAAACACACACACACACACACACACACCAGGCTGTCTCTTCCTCAGCTTTAGACTCCTGCAGTAAGAGACCTTTGATACCAACATGATCACATGAGTTTGATGTCACAAAGGTCCTTAAGCAGTCTTACCATATCAGTATAGAAATACTGGGGTCCCTAGGAGAATGGGGCCCTGTGAAACTGCCCAGTTTGCTCTCCTTTTCCCCTAATGCCAATCCTGAATACCATCCCGTCTCCTGTTCAGTTCTTTTAGACTACTGCAATTAAGAGACCTTTGGTTACATAATGGTTAAATGACGGTGAAGTCACCAAAGGTCCTTAAACAATCTTAACCTCAGAATATAAACACTGGGGGCCCTGAGAAATTGCACAGTTTGACTCCCCCCCGAACTCCGTGTCACGTAGTGACTACTGGGGTTCTGCCAGTTACATGGGAACCCCCGGCGAGTGCCACAAAACACAGGGTACACAATACAATGGTGGCCCCTGGTGCTAGGGAAAGGAGAGCAGGATCACCTCCTAAACTCAGGAGACTGATCCCTGTACTCCGTAACGTGCCTATGTGGGTTCTTTCACCCCGTCACCGATCACGTGCCTATCCCTGTCTTTCCCGGGACTCAGCCTTGTATAGTGAGCAGGGCAACGGGAACGCTAGTCTCGCTCAAAATTAAAGATACAGAGGATTAGACAGACAAAGATAAAATAAACAGCAATCATGCACTGCACTCCAAACAACAAAATATAATAATGAGGAAAGGGCCAGAGGGAAAAAAAAGGATTAAGGAATGGAAAAACTCACCACAGCTTTCACACAGAAAATGTTCTCTGAACGGCTTCCTGGTCTTCAGGTCATAGGTTTCCTCTAGAGGCAAGTAAAGCAGAAACTATCACCAGCAGTTACCTGGACTGGGAGGAAAGTCTTTATAGCAGAGCTAATTAGCAATAGAGAACAGCTGGCTATTGCTTTCATTCAGAGTTCAGGAGACCAGACGATCTACTTAATCCTTGCAGCGCTGGAAAAAGGAGAATCTGCACAGCTAGCAGTATTAATCTGAGCAAGTAAGTATGAAGCCCTGCGCTGTGATCTCCTCACACCAGAAATCGGAGGGACCACTCTCTGTCGTGGTATCTTCATGGTACTCTGGCACTGACTGTAACTAGGGCTTATGTTTAGAGTAGGGCTTATATTTCAAGCGTAATCCTGGAAAATCATACTAGGGCTTATTTTCGGAGTAGGTCTTATTTTTGGAGAAACCCGTAGCTCTATTTGCAGCCGTTAGACTTTGGTGGTGGCTGAGCCCGCTCCATAAATGCGGCATGCGCTTTCACCATATGTGTACGGCGAATGTTGCAAATTAAAACTTGGGCACAATGGGCTATCCAGGTGCCGTAGGTCCCAACCTTTGGCCTATTTCACCGGGTGCTGCGTCAGTGTCAGGTACCGGTGTGTAACGGATGGCCAGGGGACACAGGAAACCCTATGCAGACCCTAAGACTTTGTTTCCTGAGCTAGCCCTCACACCTTGAGGTACCCTTCAAGGTAGGGAGGTCCATGCCCCCGCAGGGTCGTGCTTCCTGTCCTGGCCCTGATGACAAAGCCCCCACCACCCAGGGGACCGACTAGGACGGAAATCCCGAAAACCCCGCCAAATATGAGAAACAGACAGGGGTAAAGTAAAACCAAATGAACACCTAAAACCTACACTAGGGAGCAACCAAAAGTATAAGGGTATAGGTAACAAGGGAATGGAGATAATAACAAAAACAGACAAGAATCAACAAAACACAGCAACAAGCACGTCCTCTCTGCTCCTGGGCTAGCTCCAAACTGAGTTGAATAACCAGCAACCTCTCCAGGAAGCAGAGGCATTATATACAGCTGAGCAAGTCTGCTGCTGCACCAGGGAAGGGATTAACCCTAAAATACCCAACGGAAAAAAGCAACGTTTAAATGTGCACGGTCTCAGCTGGTAATAGAGAACTCTGATCCTGAGCCTGTCCTTATACACGTAACAGTCGGCCCTTGTCTGGACAAAAAAAAATAAATGCTCAAAATAAAATGACATAAATAGGTCAATGTAATAAAACAAGTGGAGAAAAAAGATGGATCAGTTGCCCATAGCCATCAATCGTTTTTAGAGACCCTTTGAAGGATAGAAGCGGAGGACAATAAACGTCATTAATCCGCTCACAATCGTTCCCAGCTCCTTTATGTTGCGCATGCTTTTAATTATCATTTTGCATTCATTATTACATTTGTCGGCCAGGAAAAATGTACAACCAACCCCATATATAATTATATATGGCTCTTTCCCTCCTGTAATATACTTTATTATTACAGACGCGTGTTTACGGGCCTCTGGAACAGATGTGTTACTGCTCATTCCCTATGAGAAATGTTTGATTACATCTTTTATCATTGCGTCGCTTGTAGTATTATGCCTGAGAACCGCCAAGGAGAATAATTCATTAGAGTAAAGAAAGTTTTCGGGGTTAACTGCAATCAGTGAAAAAAGGTCAGCAATTTATTTTCTGACCAACAGTGCCACCGTTACCTATAGGCTGCATCTGGTATTGCAGCTCAGCCTGTTCAAAGGAATAGTCCCATCTGTTCCATGAAGGCCACCTAACTGGACGGGGAGGATTGTAGAGGGGTGGAAAGGGGTTTACACACAGGATAGATGGTAAATGTACAGGTGCTGGGGGTCGGACGGCTCTAACCCTCCACTGAATGGAGTGGTAGTAGTCGTGCATGACCACCACTGCTGTTATATAGTGTTCAGCGTTGCACTCATTGGATGTCATGTCAGCGTCGGACTCTGTTCACACTGCAGAGCCTGGTATCACTTAGTTGCACAGCCTGTCATGGGTGTCGGCTGATTCTGGTTTCACTGCCCTCCAGTACAGCAGGAGTTAATCCCTACTGGCTTGTGATCATCTACTGGGAGCTCA
This sequence comes from Anomaloglossus baeobatrachus, assembly GCF_048569485.1. Lineage (NCBI taxonomy): Eukaryota > Metazoa > Chordata > Amphibia > Anura > Aromobatidae > Anomaloglossus > Anomaloglossus baeobatrachus. The sequence goes on from NC_134362.1 coordinate 18,915,870, forward strand.
GGCTGTTGATCACCTCCAGCTGCCCTCATGCTTTATAAGGCTCTGGATACTGGAGTTGAGTGCCAGATATAGCTTTTTGCTTCTTGGTTCCTGTGGTTATCAAGTTCTATGGTGATCTACAAGTTGCGATTCTGCATGGTGTGTGAGTCCTCCAGTTACATATTTATTTCCTACCCCTTCTGTGTTAATTCCCAAGATCACAAATTGTCCCTCCTTGGTGCATGTTGCTGTGCTGTGCTGTGTGCTGTGCTGTGTGCGAGTTTTTGTTTACCCTTGTCTGTGTCTATTTGTGGGGCTTGGTTACTGGGTTTCCAGCCCGCTCCCCGGGTGGGGAGGAAGTATTATCAGTGCCTGAACAGGAGGCAGGACCAAGTTGGAGGCTCAAACCTGGCTACCATCAAGTCTATCTTCGAGATAAGGGACAGCGCAGGTACCCCAGTCTTAGGGTCAGCCTGGTAGCCCCTATTCCATATGTACACCCCGTGACACCTGCATGCGACTAACATCCATTCTGTCCCATATAGCACTGGTCACGCTTGCCTACTATTCACGGGGTACTCTTGGGGTTGCCAGATGACTCAAGAGTCAGACAACAGTGGACAGGAGACGATCCTATTTAGTGGGATTACCGATAAATATTCCGACTGTAAACATTTATGGTGCATCGTAAAACTGATTTGCACTACATTCAAGAAACCGCACATATATAAATTATAGTAGCTTGTGGCGGTCACATAACAGCTGTTTTATGATCCCCGTCGTCACCACGTTTGCTTTTCCTATCCGCTCATTTTTATGAATAATTCCCATTGATGTCTGCCCCTAGTGGCCTTATCTGGAACTACTACACTTCTTGGAAGGCGGCATCGGTATAAAATAGGTCTCAACTGAATGGTCAATGTCTATCGTAATCTGTAAGACAAGCCTAAGATTCTGCTTGTGAACGAGCAAAAAAGAGCAATAAGTCCGATCTCTGCCGTAGACTACAGCTGGAAAGTCTTCCCGGCAATTACCCCTCCAACGTTGGGTATGAAATAAGATATCGATGAACAATATACTGACCATATACAGGATATATTAGAAATCGGCAACCGTTAAGCCTTCATGAAACTACAACGCCCAAAAGTCCATTGCCAAAGATGTGTGTGTAATACTGGCAGCCCGCGCCGGTGCTTTGGGTTCATCCGGTAAGAACCTGCACAAGGACACAGTCTCCAATCCTGCTGCAATGATAGCATGCAGAAAAGTGAAAATGCACTGATTCTAAAAATTGGATGGGGGCAGCAGTACCTTCCGTCTTGGATATTTAGGACAGTTGTCACTGGTGTGTCACGGGTGATAGACAGTCATGTGATTTCGGGCCATAGAAGGTCACAGCGTTTGTGTCACGATTCCGTTGTGCAGAACATTCAGTATTGTTCTGCTATGCTCTCCTGCAGAGCCAGTATATTTTGTCCATGCTGCAGTGTATGCTCTGCTGGTTGTTTCACAGCACTGAGTTTCACGTTGGTCCTGGGGGGTGCTCTCACAGATGCTTCTCATTCCCGGTGATTACTCTGCTTCTTTAGGGAGCATGTTAGCTCAGGACGCCGCCAGTTATACTTCCTGGTTACAGTTGTGCTGTTGGTTCCCATGGTGCTCAGTTTTCAGATTTGCGGTTTACCCCTCTCCGCCTGGCCTCCCTTATTTCTTTTGTGACTTTCCGGCTTCTGACCTCGGACCTCCTCTTGACCATGTCCTCGCCTGCTCCCTATATCTTGTATGTACTCTCCTGGAACCCTGACCTTCGGCTTGTACCTTGACCTCGTCTCTGTCTGCCCCTCAAGTACTGTCCTGCCCTCCTGATTTATGATTCCGGTCTGTCTGACTACCTCTCCATTTTCTGCATACTAGTAGTGTGACAGTCATCATAGTTTGGCTGCACAGAATCCTCCCTGACTTTCCATTGTTCCTGCTGTCAGTATTCATTGGTATAGGTAGCTTTACTGCTGGATTCATCTCTATCCATTTTGGACCCATCAGGAGCTCGACTTCAACCTAACTGCTGACCATCAGTATTCTCTTAGTGCTTATATACCCCTTTCTTCCTATCGACTGGTGCTGGTGATATTCTTCAGTTTATTCAAGCCCTGGGTGCAAGCAGGTGGCTTGTATTCATCTTTGGTATCGTTGTAGAAAGCTCTGCTGAACTTGTACCTGATTCATCTGTAGATAAGTAGTTCATACATTTTCCTCCTGTGTGTCCTCCTTGTAATGTCTATAGTGGTTAGTGGGGTTGGCAAAGACCTCATTCCACCCATTCCCTATTTAGGGTCCTGCGATAGGGATATCTAGGGTCAGGTATCCTTCTCGGCGCATAGGTGCAGAACCTATCTAGGGTGGTATTGTTGCAGAAAGCTCTGCTGAACGTCTACCTAAGTCATCTGTGGATAAGTAGTTCATATATTTTCCCCTTGTGTGTTCTTTGTGTCGTCTATAGTGGTTAGTGGGGTTGACGAAGAGTTCATCCCATCTATTCTCTATTTAGGGCCCCGCACTAAGGATAGCTAGGGTCACATTTCCGGCTTGGCGCATAGGTATGGAACCTATCTAGGGTGGTGAGGGACCCCAATGACCAGCAGTAGGGATACCTAGGGTCAGGTATCCGGCTCGGCGCATAGGTGCGAAACCTGTCTAGGGTGGTGAGGGACCCCAGGGACCAGTAGTGGGTTCGGTCAGGAGTTACCATCTTCCCCTTCCCTAAACACAGGGTTTTCCTTCCCTTTCGCCGTTCACTTGGTACTTCCCCGTACCTAGTGTGACAACAGTAATGGTGTCAAGCACAGCTAAAAAGAGCTTCATTTTCATATTTGCTGTAAAACCTGCAGTTCCCCCGGCCTGTTCCTGTCTGAATCTTTTGGGAGTGGTAATTTCACGGCATCTGTAGAGCTACAGGCCACAGATATAAAACTTCATAGATCCGATCATTTCTGGGAAACGTCATCGATATAACGTCAACACCATTTCTATAATTCCTGGAATAAGCCTTTAAAAATACATAAGTAGACAATATTTTATTGACTTTTGGGGCAGGTGGGGCAACATTTAATCAATACCCATTAAAAAAAAAAAAGACCCTCAATAGACTTGTACAAAACAATGGTGCAACAATAGATGCCAGGCAGATAAAAGATGAGGGTCTTAAAGTGCACATAAATCCGTGTGTGTAGACCGTCCTCCTGCCTCTGAAGAGCTGATGGTGAGTAATATAACCGTGTCACCAGACTCGGGGACGTTGGCAAGGTCATCCATTAGGGAAGAATATCGGGGAATCGCGTAATGGCACGTTGCGGTACAGGCTTGTCGATGAGGTCATCCTCCATCCTTCTGTATCCAGGGAAGTCACATTTCCCAAGCTCGAAAGAGACAAAACCGCTTTAATTAAGTGGAATAAACTCCTCCTGTGTGGGAAGCGATTTCACAGGATGCTGGCGTAACGCCATTATATTGAAAAGACACAAAACCGGGTCCGGAGCCAAGTGCTCTAAGCAGAATCTCGCTCTTCGCTCCAGTGGCCGGCAAGGTGCCTGGCAACATTGGCAAGAAATAACGCTAAATTGTAAACATGACCTGGATGCGGGTACAGCGGGCACGCCGCGCCTCGTAATGAAATCAGTCCTAGGAGAGCAGTAATTGTAATGTTTCCTGCGATATTGTGATGTTCTCATACATATCCACATTGATTTTCCCATCCTTCCCTCCTGAACTGCTCTATAATGGGATTGTGTTTAATCCTCAGGGATGAAGAGACGGCTCCTGAGTCAGCAGCTGAAGGATGCTCCAATGCAAGATGTCACAACCCCCCTCCAGGCAATGGACCATGGTGAAGAGCAGGGGGGCTGCAAAATGCAGCCGACACAAGGTAGAGTACAGGCCTGGATGCTAATATAACAGTGCAGAGAAGATGAGATCCAACTGGGCAGTGGGGGATCATTCATCTGCCTCCATTCTGACAGTGCACGATATCTGCTTTACACAAAATATATATTTCCTGGGGTATCGCTAGAACAAGGGTCCCTCAGTCCTCCTCAGCCACAACATGCCATCTGAGATACCAGGGGATCTTTCTGCCTATGCATTTGGGTATTGCTCCTACTGACGACAAGGTATACAGTTAGCGCCCCCTTGTGTCAGCAGCAGGCGGCCTCATCTTATCATTTCATTCTGCTGAGAGTATGGCTTAATGGTGGCACTCTGTGGCAGTGGTTATGAGGGTCACTACTGGCAGTAGTGATTATTTGGGGCAGTGGATATGAGGGGCACTACTGACAGTAGTATTTATTTGGGGCAGAGGATATGAGGGGCACTACTGACAGTAGTATTTATTTGGGGCAGAGGATATGAGGGGCACTACTGACAGTAGTATTTATTTGGGGCAGAGGATATGAGGGGCACTACTGACAGTAGTATTTATTTGGGGCAGAGGATATGAGGGGCACTACTGACAGTAGTATTTATTTGGGGCAGAGGATATGAGGGGCACTGCTGACAGTAGTATTTATTTGGGGCAGAGGATATGAGTGGCACTACTGACATTAGTATTTATTTGGGGCAGTGGATATGAGGGGCACTGCTGACAGTAGTATTTATTTGGGGCAGAGGATATGAGGGGCACTGCTGACAGTAGTGATTATTTGGGGCAGAGGATATGAGGGGCACTGCTGACAGTAGTATTTATTTGGGGCAGAGGATATGAGGGGCACTACTGACATTAGTATTTATTTGGGGCAGTGGATATGAGGGGCACTGCTGACAGTAGTATTTGGGGCAGAGGATATGAGGGGCACTGCTGACAGTAGTATTTATTTGGGGCAGAGGATATGAGGGGCACTACTGACAGTAGTATTTATTTGGAGCAGAGGATATGAGGGGCACTGCTGACAGTAGTATTTATTTGGGGCAGAGGATATGAGGGGCACTACTGACAGTAGTATTTATTTGGGGCAGACGATATGAGGGGCACTGCTGACAGTAGTGTTTATTTGGGGCAGAGGATATGAGGGGCACTACTGACAGTAGTATTTATTTGGGGCAGAGGATATGAGGGGCACTACTGACAGTAGTATTTATTTGGGGCAGAGGATATGAGAAGGACTGCTGACAGTAGTATTTATTTGGGGCAGAGGATATGAGGGGCACTACTGACAGTATTTATTTGGGGCAGTGGATATGAGGGGCACTGCTGACAGTAGTATTTATTTGGGGCAGAGGATATGAGGGGCACTGCTGACAGTAGTGATTATTTGGGGCAGAGGATATGAGGGGCACTGCTGACAGTAGTATTTATTTGGGGCAGAGGATATGAGGGGCACTACTGACATTAGTATTTATTTGGGGCAGTGGATATGAGGGGCACTGCTGACAGTAGTATTTGGGGCAGAGGATATGAGGGGCACTGCTGACAGTAGTATTTATTTGGGGCAGAGGATATGAGGGGCACTACTGACAGTAGTATTTATTTGGAGCAGAGGATATGAGGGGCACTGCTGACAGTAGTATTTATTTGGGGCAGAGGATATGAGGGGCACTACTGACAGTAGTATTTATTTGGGGCAGACGATATGAGGGGCACTGCTGACAGTAGTGTTTATTTGGGGCAGAGGATATGAGGGGCACTGCTGACAGTAGCGTTTATTTGGGGCAGAGGATATGAGGGTCACTGCTGACAGTAGTATTTATTTGGGGCAGAGGATTTGAGGGGCACTGCTGACAGTAGTATTTATTTGGGGCAGAGGATATGAGGGGCACTGCTGACAGTAGTATTTATTTGGGGCAGAGGATTTGAGGGGCACTGCTGACAGTAGTATTTATTTGGGGCAGAGGATATGAGGGGCACTGCTGACAGTAGTATTTATTTGGGGCAGAGGATTTGAGGGGCACTGCTGACAGTAGTATTTATTTGGGGCAGAGGATATGAGGGGCACTGCTGACAGTAGTGTTTATTTGGGGCAGAGGATATGAGGGGCACTGCTGACAGTAGTATTTATTTGGGGCAGAGGATATGAGGGGCACTACTGACAGTAGTATTTATTTGGGGCAGAGGATATGAGGAGCACTACTGACAGTAGTATTTATTTGGGGCAGAGGATATGAGGGGCACTGCTGACAGTAGTATTTATTTGGGGCAGAGGATATGAGGGGCACTGCTGACAGTAGTATTTATTTGGGGCAGAGGATATGAGGGGCACTACTGACAGTAGTATTTATTTGGGGCAGAGGATATGAGGGGCACTACTGACAGTAGTATTTATTTGGGGCAGTGGATATGAGGGGCACTGCTGACAGTAGTGTTTATTTGGGGCAGAGGATATGAGGGGCACTGCTGTCAGTAGTATTTATTTGGGGCAGAGGATATGAGGGGCACTGCTGTCAGTAGTATTTATTTGGGGCAGAGGATATGAGGGGCACTGCAAGTGAGTGGCGTTTACAGAGAGATTTTAGCAGCGCTTCTTCAGAACAATTGTTTTTTTGTTGTTTTTTTTTATCCTTTTCGTCTGATATTAACCCTTGGTATTCCTTACCGCTCAGATCCACCCGTCCATGCTTTATTCATTGCGGCGTGTGTCGCGGTATGTATTAGAGCGCAGACGTTCTTCTGGCGGATCCTGTATTATTTTCCAGTCTGTCTCCGCACCGTTCCACATTGATGCTTTTTTAATGGAGTGTTTGTGTGGGGTATTGATTTTGTGTTTCTCTCGTGGGGATTGTTTCATACAATACGTTGTGCTGCTTGTTTCACATCAGACTCCTCGGCTGTAATTATTCGGCTTCTGAAATCCTTGATTCTCTCTCTTTATTTTCTGTAATAAAAATCCCTCGTTTTAGGGGCCAGCACCTGATGTGCTGTAAAGCACTGCCGAGCCGCGTGCAATATGTGACTGTCACATGGACCATTGACTGGGGCTATATACTAGTGGACTCCGATCAGCCAGAACCTTAAAACCACTCATAGGTGAAGGCAATAACCTTGATTATCTTATGACATATGGCTCTTGTCAAGGGTGGGATATATTGGGCAGAAATTGTACAGTCTCTTTGTGAAGTTGATGGGTTGGAAACAAGAAAAAGGAGCGTAAGGATGTGAGCAACTTTGACAAGGACCCATTTTTAAAGGCTAAACGACAGGGTTGGGACATCTCCGAAATGGCAGGATTTTTTTTTTTTTAGATGTTCCTGTTATGTAGCGTTGAGCGCCTACCTAAGTGATCCAGGGAATGTCACAGGTGACAGACAGTCCTGTGGTGTCTGGCTATAGAAGGTCACAGCGTTTGGCTGCACAAACTGCTCCCTGACCTTCTATTATTCCTGCTTGGTGTATTTGCCATTCTATGTATCTCCTCTGCTTAATTTTCATCCCTTTCCCTTTAGGACCCTATGGTGTTCCTCACCCTTACAGCTGTTAATTGCTAGCACTTCCCTTTGTGTCTTTATATACCCTCATTTCCCCTTAGGCTGGCATCACACGCTACGATATATCTGGCGATATGTCGTCGGGGTCACGGATTCCGTGACGCACATCCGGCATCGTGAGACATATCGTACCGTGTGACATCTCCGAACGACTGTGAACGAGCAAAAATACTCACCTCATCGTTGCTCGTTGACACGTCGTTCATTTTCAAAATGTCGGTCCTCCTGTGCGCCGGTTGTTCGTCGTTCCCGAGGCGGCACACATTGCTCTGTGTGACACCCCAGGAATGACGAACACAGCTTACCTTTGTTCCACCGGCAATGCGTAAGGAAGGAGGTGGGCGGGATGTTACGTCCCGCTCATCTCTGCCCCTCCGCTTCTATTGGCCGGCCGCTGTGTGATGTCGCTGTGACGCCAAACGTCCCTCCCCCTTCTGGAAGAAGATGTTCGCCGCCCACAATGACGTCGTCCGGGAGGTAAGTACATGTGACGGGGTGTTAACGACTTTGTGCGCCACGGACAACTAATTGCCCGTGACGCACAAACGACGGGGGCGGGTACGATCGCTTGTGCGATCGCACGATAGATCGTACCGTGTGACAGCGCCCTAACTCTAAAGCGGGCTTTACCTTCTACGATATTGCTAGCAATTGCTAGCGATATCGTACGCAAAAGCACCCGCCCCCGTCGTGGATGCGATTTCGTGTGATCGCTGCCGCAGCGAACATTATCGCTACGGCAGCGTCACACGCACTTACCTGGTCGTCGTCGTCGCTGTGACTGCTGAACAATCCCTCCCTCAAGGTGGAAGGAATGTTCGGCATCACAGCGACGTCACCGCAACGTCACTAAGCGGCTGGCCAATCAAAGCGGAGGGGCGGAGATGAGCGGAACGTAATATCCCGCCCACCTTCTTCCTTCCGCATTGCGGCCGGCGGCAGCTAAGGAGACGTTCCTTGCTCCTGCGGTGTCACACATAGCGATGTGTGCTGCAGCAGGAGCAACGAACAACATCGATAATCAACCATTACCGATTTTTGGTTTTGGGACGACCTCTCGATGGTGAACGATTTTCACCATTTTTGAGGTCGCTTAAGGTCGCTGGTCAGTGTCACACGCTGCGATATCGTTAATGACGCCAGATGTGCGTCACTAACAACGTGACCCCGACAATAAAACATTAACGATATTGTAGCGTGTAAAGCCCCCTTAAGCTGGTGATAAGTCTTATACTCCTAACAAGTCTTCAGTGCAAGCAGTCGGCTTGCATACATCTGGAGAATCTTTGTTGTTGTTGCAATTCCTCTTCCTGAGTCATTTGGAGATGAGTTATTTGTTTGTTTACTTTTCCCGTTTGTTATTCCTTTGTCTTCTTTAGAGATTATTGGGGTTGACTAAGTGCTCATCCCATCCGCTCACTAGCTAGGGCCTACTTCAGGGTCAGCCACGGTCAGGTATCTGGCTCGGCACATAAGTGTGGAACCTGTCTAGGGTGGTGAGGGAAGCTGAGGCCCAGCACTAGGGATATCTAGGGTCAGAAACCCGTCTCGGCGCATAAGTGCGGAACCTATCTAGGGTGATGAGGGACCCCAGGGACCAGCACTAGGGATATCTAGGGTCAGGTATCCGGCTCAGCACATAGGTGCGTAACCTATCTAGGGTGGTGAAGGAAGCCAGGGCCTGGCACTAGGGATATCTAGTGTCAGGTATCTGGCTAGGCGCATAGGTGCGAAACCTTTCTAGGGTGGTGAGGGAAGCCAGGACCCAGTGGTAGGCTTGGTCAGGGTTCACCATCTCCCCCTTCCCTAGACACAGGGTTTCCCCTCCCTTTCGCCATTCGCTTGGTACTTTCCCTTACCTAGCATGACAGCAAAGGACGATAGTGATCTGTCAACAAGGTCATGGACATCCAAAGCTTATTGGTGCACGAGATGGAAAGGCTAGCCACAGAAGAGCACAAATTTTTAAGAAGGTTTCAGATAGCTATAATAGAACAGCATTAGATTGCACAGAACATCTCATCTCGCCATGTACGGGGGTGGGTAACCGCAGACCGGTCAAAGTGGTCATGTCCACCTACAATAGGCACGACAGTCCCAGAACTGGATCATGGAACAATAGAAAAAAAGAGTGGCCGAGTCTGATGAATCCCGTTTTCCATCATGTGGCCGGCTGATGCCCGTACATTGCTTACTGGGGAAAGAGATGGCACCAGTATGCACTGTGGGAAGAAGAAGGCGGTGTGATGGGGCACGTTCTGTTGGGGAAACCTTGGCTTCTGGAATCATGTGGATGTGCCAAGCATTACTGACCTAAAAAGGCAAAAAATAACTACCCAAATTCATGGCAGCAGCATTCCCTGAAGGTAGTGCCTTCTTCCAGCAGGATAATGCCCAATGCCACACTGAAAAAAACGTTGAGGACCATGAAAAAGATCAAGTTGATGAGTTGTCTCCAGATTTTCCAGATCTCAATGTGATCTATCATCTATGGAATGTGCAGGAAAACAAGTCCGATCCATGGGGGCTGATCCATTGATGGCCCATCCCTAGGGTATGACATCAATACCAGATCGCTGGCGGGGCGACACCTGGCACCCCAGTGCTGACACCAGGAACAGATGAGTAGAAGGGGTGACGGGTGTCGTACCCCCACTCATCCGGTATTGATGATGTATCCTAAGGATGGGCCTTCAAAATTAAAGAACTGGAGAATGCCCTCAATGTTTAAGGATTTTTGGCTTATTGTAGATGAGTTGTCCTATTAAGTCATCAGTCAACAGCATTAGTGATGCCGGCACAGCCATAGTCTGGTGGGCTGATGTCAATCTGCATAGGTTTGTTTTAGGGGTAACGAGGCGTGAAGAGTTTGTAGCACTGGATTGTTTCCGGACATATTAAGGGGCCATTAAGGGTGTTGTGCATAGAGTTGAATATTTGTAACTTGGCCATCTTAGCACCGGCCCCCATAGTAATCAATTAGGAAGTTGACATCCAGCTTTGACTCGAAAGGATTCCTCCACAAAGCGTCGGGTTTTAGGACAGCGTTGCTTGTATCTTGTTTCTCCAAGGTGCTCTTTCCATAATCTCCAGCACTGCATAATGCCGCAGGCCTGTAGCCTATTATATCTGACTCCGCATGTCTTTGTGATGTCCTCTTATTATCTCCTATCCCTCTTCTCCCGCCCGCCAAGACAAGGAAACAATAAGGGAACAGTTTTCTTCGCATGCCATGGCTAAACCGTTGGTTACAGACAACAGGCTGAGTTGGTGGGAGGCGAGGGAGGGTCTTGTGCCCGGTTTTGCCCTTTTGTCCGGCGGACAATGACTTCATATCTCACCATGCCTCTTTTGTTTTCATTAGGGAATGGAATCTCTTCTCGGAAATCTCCACGAGCATCGATCTCCCTGTGACACCGAACATTAGACCTGCAAATCACGGACTCTGTATATATTCCGAAACCTCAACTTTTTTGGGTCGAGCGGACTTCATTACGTCCTATAGACCCAGCTGGGAAATTACTGTGAACTCTTAAGGGCTGGAATTACTTTTCTGCAATTCATTTTTGTTGCATTTATTAGATTTGTTTTGTTGTATTTGATGAAAATTCTAAAATTGAGATACAGATGATCCACCCATGCATAGGATATCAGATTATTCGGGGGTGAACACCAGATTTCCCACCTAGAGACCCCAATTTCAGCTGTTTACATGTCCTACAGCCACTGGAAATGCAGAGTGTAATGCTACTTACGGATAGTACACACGGAAGAGTAGTCAGGCAAGCCGTGATCTAGTAACAGGAGCACGCATATGGATACAGGGAGTACACAGAGGTGTAGTCAGGTCACAATCCGAGGTTCAGAATTCCAGGAGGGCACGTAATAGAATCAGGGAGAAAACTGAGATGTGGTCAGGTAACGGTCCAAGGTCAAAAGCTAGGAGGTCACAACAGGGATCGGGCAGAGAGGAGTCAAACAATGGTCCGGGGTCAAGAAGCAAAGATCAGAACCCTTGCAGAAATGCAGGCCAACAGCACAACTACAGAACCAGAATGTATGACTGGCGAGGTTCTGAGAGAGCATGCTCAGTAAAGAAGCTGAGCAAGATGGAACACTTGAGCAATCATCACCTCCCAGAACCAGCATGAAAGCCAGTGCTGTCAATCAACCTGACAGCCAATAGCCCAGAAAAACACAATAGCGCATCTCCTAGTGTGTAAGATGCTCTGTACAGAGGAATCAAGACACAGAGCATACAAATACATTCTCCGGTACTGCTCCTATTGAAGTGAATATGATTTGAGCTTCAGTAGCCAAGGATGGTCACTATACGGTGAGGGAGCTCTAGTGTCCTGGTTTTGTTTGCTTTGTACTTCCAGAAGCTGTAGGACCTGAGAACAACCGAAAATTGAAAATTGGGGGAACATGATGTTCGATACCCCACATACCTGACCTTGGCCAGTCTGATCTGATATTCTAGTGCTAAACATCCCCTTTAAGGGAGCTCTTCAGGATCAGAAAACATTGTCTACTATTTCCAGTAACAGCCCAACCCTTGTATATGGGCTGTGCCCGGTATTGTAGTCAGTGGAGGTGAGCTATATCATTTAATTAATGGCTAATATCAGAAACAATCATAGGACCAGGGTGGCGCTAAAACATGTAAAGTCTTATTTCAGAAAACATCAGAGGGTGTTGGGGACATTATTATGAAATATTGGGTAATGGCTTAAGTATGAATTTGTTACTGTCATGAGTGTTTGTTCCACTTATTACATGTATAACGACATAAAAAAAGGAAGGTCGGGCATATTGAGTTTCAACATGTCCAATCCTGTTCCTCTTAAAGGAGACTGCGCTCATAGATGTCCAGCAGATACCTACAGTTAGGTCCAGAAATCTTTGGCCAGTGACACAATTTTGGCGAGTTGGGCTCTGCATGCCACCACATTGGATTTGAAATGAAACCTCTACAACAGAATTCAAGTGCAGATTGTAACGTTTAATTTGAAGGTTTGAAGAAAAATATCTGATAGAAATTGTAGGAATTGTCACATTTCTTTACAAACACTCCACATTTTAGGAGGTCAAAAGCAATTGGACAAATAAACCAAACCCAAACAAAATATTTTTATTTTCAATATTTTGTTGCGAATCCTTTGGAGGCAATCACTGCCTTAAGTCTGGAACCCATGGACATCACCAAACGCTGGGTTTCCTCCTTCTTAATGCTTTGCCAGGCCTTTACAGCCGCAGCCTTCAGGTCTTGCTTGTTTGTGGGTCTTTCCATCTTAAGTCTGGATTTGAGCAAGTGAAATGCATGCTCAATTGGGTTAAGATCTGGTGATTGACTTGGCCATTGCAGAATGTTCCACTTTTTTGCACTCATGAACTCCTGGGTAGCTTTGGCTGTATGCTTGGGGTCATTGTCCATCTGTACTATGAAGCGCCGTCCGATCAACTTTGCGGCATTTGGCTGAATCTGGGCTGAAAGTATATCCCGGTACACTTCAGAATTCATCCGGCTACTCTTGTCTGCTGTTATGTCATCAATAAACACAAGTGACCCAGTGCCATTGAAAGCCATGCATGCCCATGCCATCACGTTGCCTCCACCATGTTTTACAGAGGATGTGGTGTGCCTTGGATCATGTGCCGTTCCCTTTCTTCTCCAAACTTTTTTCTTCCCATCATTCTGGTACAGGTTGATCTTGGTCTCATCTGTCCATAGAATACTTTTCCAGAACTGAGCTGGCTTCATGAGGTGTTTTTCAGCAAATTTAACTCTGGCCTGTCTATTTTTGGAATTGATGAATGGTTTGCATCTAGATGTGAACCCTTTGTATTTACTTTCATGGAGTCTTCTCTTTACTGGTGACTTAGAAACAGATACACCTACTTCACTGAGAGTGTTCTGGACTTCAGTTGATGTTGTGAACGGGTTCTTCTTCACCAAAGAAAGTATGCGGCGATCATCCACCACTGTTGTCATCCGTGGACGCCCAGGCCTTTTTGAGTTCCCAAGCTCACCAGTCAATTCCTTTTTTCTCAGAATGTACCCGACTGTTGATTTTGCTACTCCAAGCATGTCTGCTATCTCTCTGATGGATTTTTTCTTTTTTTTCAGCCTCAGGATGTTCTGCTTCACCTCAATTGAGAGTTCCTTAGACCGCATGTTGTCTGGTCACAGCAACAGCTTCCAAATGCAAAACCACACACCTGTAATCAACCCCAGACCTTTTAACTACTTCATTGATTACAGATTAACGAGGGAGATGCCTTCAGAGTTAATTGCAGCCCTTAGAGCCCCTTGTCCAATTACTTTTGGTCCCTTGAAAAAGAGGAGGCTATGCATTACAGAGCTATGATTCCTAAACCCTTTCTCCGATTTGGATGTGAAAACTCTCATATTGCAGCTGGGAGTGTGCACTTTCAGCCCATATTATATATAGAATTGTATTTCTGAACATGTTTTTGTAAACAGCTAAAATAACAAAACTTGTGTCACTGTCCAAATATTTCTGGACCTAACTGTATTTCTCCTACTGAGAACATATGGTCTGCATGTGCATGTGAAGCTGCGGCTGTCCCTCGGTGGATTTCTTTCACTTTAGTCGCCAGCAACCTTAGATTTCCCACCTGGGTGATCATTATTGCGGCACATTTGGCTGCATATACTCACGGACGGGTGTGCGGTGCTGGCGCGTCATGGATTTTTCTTTTTTAGGAAAATGTTCTTTAATTAAAACAATTACTTGTATCTATTGTAACACAGACGTAACACCAAGAAGGAAAAGTGATGGAATTATGCAAATTATAGAATGGAGACACACGAGTGATATGGAAATGATGAAAAAGCGGTAACAACACACTGAGCCCACCTTTAACCCCTTCACCCCTGGGTGATTTTCCATTTTTCTAGGAGGGGGGGTTCGCTCCCCTTGTTCTGAGAGCCATAACCTTTTTTATTTTGCCGTCAATCTTGCTATATAAGGGCTTATTTTTTGTGGGACAAGTTGTACTTTTAAATGAAACCATAAGTTTTACCATATAGTGTTCTGGAAAATGGCAAAAAAACTCCAAGTGCAAAAAAGTGTGATTTCATGATTGTTTTTGGGATAGGTTTTTCACAGTGTTCACTATATGGTAAAACTGATGTGTGGGTGTGATGCCTGACGTCGGTGCGAGTTCGTAGACACCAAACATGTATAGGTTTACTTTTATAGGGGGTTAAAAAAATTCAGATGTTTATCAAAAAAAAAAGGCGCACTTTTTGCTCCATTCACCGTGATCGGTAGTACTCTCACTTTTTGGGATCTTTGCCTCAGTGACAGCTTATTTTTTGCGTCTTGAACTGACGTTTTTAACGGTACCATTTATGCGTACAAGCGCCGTTTTGATCGACTCTTATTGCATTTTGCGCAAAATTCGTGGTGACTAAAAAACATAATTTTGGCGTTTGAAATTTTTTTTGCCGCTACGCTGTTTACCGATCAGATTAATTTTATATTTCGACAGATCGGGCATTTCTGAACGCGGCGATACCAAATGTCTGTATGTTTTTTAACCCTTTAATTTTCAATGGGTCGAATGGAAGGTGATTTGAACTTTTAAATTTTTTTTTATTTTTTTTTAATTTTTGAAAACTTTTTTTTTAATTTTTTTTTTATTTTACTTGGTCCCCTAGGGGACTATAAGGATCAGCAGTCTGATCGCTCATTCTTTCTTGTAGATCAGAGCAGCATTGCTCTGATCTGCACAAAAGCAGCTCTCCTGACATACACTGCCCTCTGCACATGACCCAGTGCTACCATGGCAACCATCGGATCCACGGGATCACATCACTCCCGATAGAGCTGGGTAAGTGAATGCTTACCGCGGCCCGCTGTTACATCACGCTGTGACATTTATATAAGGGGTTAACAGGCACGAGTGGGTAGTGAATCCACTTGTGCTTGATAGCCGCACATGTCAACTGTTCAAATCAGCTGACATGTGCAGCGATCGCAGCTCGCGACAGCAGGTAGGGATTAACCTGACACGATCAATGATGTACCCATTACGGCATGTGTCGTGAAGAGGTTAATGTCCTTGCTCGCTCTTCTCTGCACCCGCTCTAGTTCAGTTATGTCTTCCTTACAATATTTTGGGCTCCAGTACATACTCTATTTTTCGGTTTATAAGATGCACCCCAAATTTAGGGTAAAAAAAAGGGGGGGTGAGTCAGTCTTACAATCCGGTGGTATCTCACCGGCAGCGGTGGTAGAGTGGAGTTACAGGAGGCAGGGGCGGTGGCGGAATAAGGCAATGTTGCGGGGGCTGTGCTGGGGCTGCGCTGTGCAGCGGCTGCAGGCCAAAGGCGATGTGGGGCTGCATGCGCCATCCTGAAAATGGCGAGTGTGCAGATATAGCTCTCTGCACAAGATCTCATCTGTGCACACGCCGCCTCCAGCCCATTGATCTCCCAGCAGCGGACTTAAGGAAAATGGCGCCCGGAGGTGGCAAGTGCGGAGATGCACCGACTGCGGGTGCCATTATTTTGAAGTCTGCACAGCCAACATTTTCAGGATGGCGCCCGCAGCACTAGCACAGCGCCTTCGGCCTGCAGCCCCAGCACAGTGCAGCTCCAGCACATCGCCCGCAGCCACAGCACAGCTCCAGCTCAGCGCCCGTGGCTCCAGCACAGTGCCCGCAGCCCCAGCACAGTGCAGCTCCAGCACATTGCCCGCAGCCCTAGCACAGCGACCGCCGCTCCAGCTCAGCGCCCGGGGCCCCAGCACAGTGCCCACAACCCCAGCACAGCACAGCTCCAGCACAGTGCCCGCAGCCCCAGCACAGTGCAGCTCCAGCACATCGACCGCAGCCCTAGCACAGCGACCGCAGCTCCAGCTCAGCGCCTGGGGCCCCAGCACAGTGCCCGCAACCCCAGCACAGCACAGCTCCAGCACATCGCCCGCAGCCCCAGCACAGCACAGCTCCAGCACAGTGCCCGCAGCCCCAGCACAGCACAGCTCCAGCACATCGCCCGCAGCCCCAGCACAGTGCCCGCAGCTCCAGCTCAGCGCCCAGGGCCCCAGCACAGTGCCCGCAACCCCAGCATAGTGCAGCTCCAGCACATCGCCTACAGCCCCAGCACAGTGCCCGCAGCTCCAGCTCAGCGCCCGCGGCCCCAGCACATCACCCGCAACCCCAGCACAGCGCAGCTCCAGCACATCGCCCGCAGCCCCAGAACAGTGCCCACAGCTCCAGCTCAGCGCCCGTGGCTCCAGCACAGTGCCCGCAACCCCAGCACAGCTCCAGCACATCGCCTGCAGCCCCAGAACAGTGCCCGCAGCTCCAGCTCAGCGCCCGTGGCTCCAGCACAGTGCCCGCAACCCCAGCACAGCACAGCTCCAACACATCGCCCGCAGCCCCAGCACAGTGCCCGCAGCTCCAGCTCAGCGCCCGCGGCCCCAGCACATTGTCCGCAACCCCAGCACAATGCAGCTCCAGCACATCGCCCGCAGCCCCAGCACAGTGCCTGCAGCTCCAGCTCAGCGCCCGGGGCCCCATCACAGTGCCCGCAGCTCCAGCTCAGCGCCCGCGGCCCCGGCACATTGCCCGCAACCCCAGCACAATGCAGCTCCAGCACATCGCCCGCAGCCCCAGCACAGTGCCCGCAGCTCCAGCTCAGCGCCCGGGGCCCCATCACAGTGCCCGCAACCCCAGCACAGTGACCGCAGGTCCAGCTCAGCGCCCACGGCATTGCTTCTGTGACCTCTCTTAACCATCCCCAGTAAGCAACATTTGGAACATAAGCTGCACCCCTCAATTTCCTACCAAATTTTGATGGATCTGTCTTATAATCCAAAAAATAAGGCAAGTGTGGCTGCACTAGTGACTTGTAAAGATGCAAAACTACGCTCCTCATCATTGAAATCACAACACCAAGAAAAAAAATCAACACAGGCCACATGTTCCTCGCACTACTGTGAGCAGCCTGCGTGGCCTAAATATGTCACCATGACTGCAGAGTCTCCAGACTTGTCTCCCATTGAGCACATCTGGAACATCATTGGTCAGGAATCGCACAGGAAGCTGCCCGCAGCGGATCTTGATGATTTCTTTGCCCAATGTGCATTCAGCGTCAATACCATTAATGACTTCGGTGATAGCAGCTGAGGCTGTAAATGCGGTGATTTCTGCGCGTCGCGCTCACATTCGATACTGAATAATTCGAGATGTTTTGAAAATGTTGTTTCCATTCTTTCAATATTTGCATATAATTATCATTTCTCTGATTTTTAGCATTCCACCACTTTTCCTTCTTATTGTTGCGATTTCCACGTTGAGCGTATAATAAAAATGAGACCTCGTCTTCTGCGCGTCTGTATTTCTCTGATTGTGTTTCCGATGTTCTTCGTCAGGTTTCTGTATCTCAATGACTCTGAGGCTATTAGCACTTGACTACACGAGTCCTACCTGGGAATACAGATATAAATAATGTGACACTTTTCTCATTCCATGTGCTACATTATATCACACCTTAAAGCCACGCGCTCGCTGAGTGACGACGGCTGCTTATGAGCAGGACTATAGAGACTGAGCGCAGATTCCTCCACAGTCACAATTAAAAGCAAATACATGAAGCTTCAATAGTCTACAATGTGACAGATTCAGGAGATTTCAGATCCAAGAGGATAAAATTGGACAGATTAAAGCACTAAATGACTGATCAAACCAAGCATAGGAGCTCAGAGGAGCCTGGTGAGGCCAAAAACAGTTCAGTCCTCCTTCCCACCTTCTTGTTTTCCCTCTATCTTCACCCTTCTCTGATACATGTAAAGCCACATTTGTCAATCAAACATGAAAGGGGCAGAAATAAATGCACAAGGAGAAGGTGGGAAGATGCAATGAACAGCTTGGCTGCACCTTTAGTGCACTGAGCGCCTGTGCTTGGTTTGAACAGTCACTTTGTACTGACAGTCTCCTTTTAAAAAGTCCAAATCAGAAAGAAAATTTGGGCCATGTCCAATGGATGACTTCTCCCCACCTATCTTAATTGGGAGGTATCTTCCTGTTAAGGGTACGTTCACAAGAGGGTATGACTCGGACGAGTGCAATGCGAGAAAATCTCGTATTGCACTCCAACCAATGTTATTCAATGAGAGAGATTTTTTCTCATCCAGATTTTGCATGAGCGAAAAGTTGCAGCATGCTGCGATTGTCAGCGAGAGCGATGGCACTTGCACCCATAAAAGTCTATGTGTGCGAGTGAAACATCAGACTGCACTCGGATGACACTGGAGTGCAGTGAGATAATCGCATCAGCTGACGATGGAGCAGATGGGGAGATTAATCCCTCCCTCTCCTCCGCAGCTGTGATCTGATCGCAAGATCGGATCACAGTTACATGACACTTGGCTCACGCTGGCAGCAAAGCAGGAGGGTCATTAGCATATTGCAGATCGCATCCGATGCTCTCGCATCTACTGTCATACGATCGAGTGAATACAGCCTTAGAAGGAGAAACTGTCAATCAAGTCCAGTCAGGCGGGAAAATGTCCAAGAGGAGCTGCCCGCTGGACACTTTACCCTGTGCGCTGACTCCTCTCCCCCCGCCTGGCTTGTCTTTATTATGAGGCTCAAACACCCAAAAGATCTCCCTTGTTGGAGCATTAAAGAGGTCATCCACTACTTTAGCCTTGATATATGATCGTGGGGGTGCAACACACAGCACCTCCGCCGATCAGCTGGTCTTGGTGTCATCGATGGCCGGAACGGCACATTTACGGAGCTGCATAGATCCGTCAACAGAAGAGGGGCTGAACATCCATCCCCCATGTAGCACCCGACCACGGCCACTTAACAGTAGACGGAACCAAACTGCGGTCCGTAATTGTTTAGTTCCGGCCGCTGCCGGCACCAAGAACATTTGATCGGCAGGAGTTCCGGTTGTAGCACCCCATTGGTGACCTGTTCTAAGGCACCGCTCACATCAGCGGTATTTTGCCGCAAAACCGGATCCGTCACAAATGCATTTCCCTTCCATTCATTTCTTATGGAATTGCGGCAGGATGCGGTCACATGCGGTTGCGTGTGTCATACACAACCGCCTTTTGCCGCGATTGCATAGGAAATGAATGGAAGTGAAACGCATTTGTGACGGATCCGGTTTTGCGAGAAAATACCGCTGATGTGGTTAAGCCATCAATAAAGTAGTGGACAACCCCTTTAATAGGCCCTATATACATTTAATGAAAGCGGGGTCTTGGGTAAGGGTTGCCCAACTAAGCCCCTTCCCCCAGGCAGATGGAATTTTTCTTTTCCCACTTTTCTACAAGACGGTCTCAATTAAGTTTTGGCTTTGTTTTTTTTTCGTAGCTTTTCTTACAGTTCATTTCTAGGTTCCTCACCCTTGCGTTTATCCCTCTCGACAGTCGGTGGCCGCCATTTTCAGGGCTTCCATCTATAATTTTCACTTGGACCCAGTAACATCTAGTTCTCGAAAATTGTATATTTTTTTTTTTTTTTGCACTAATTTTAGGCCAGACTAGAAGTATGGCGCCTACAGCAGCCAATCAGATGAAGAAAGGCAAGGATCTGGTTGATTCCTGTAGGAATCTCCTCCACGTTGAGGAATTAAGTAATGATAGTGCATGATAAATTGTGATATATCGGATTAGTACATACACCCCTTCTCATATTTTCCTTCCCGGTATCCCCCCGCTCTTCAGCTATAGGCTGCCATTGCTCCAGACTGGCCCGGCTATGAGGCGCAGAATTATCCCCCCCAGTGAGGATGGAGCGGTCGGGAGCGGTGCACTGGGGTCTTGATGAGAAGTGGTGGGGGGGTTGGTAAAGTTATTTCTCTATGGCTGTAGGACACCTGGGCTGCTTGCAAAAATAATACATGCATTTTATGTCATTGCGCTAATAAAACTGAAATGGAATATTGATGTTTTGTCTTTTTTTCCTTGTCGAGTGTCTTTGCGTTGGCGGAGACGTGGTTCACGTTTCGTTTCCAAGTCATGTACTTGTTTATCCAAATGCGCTCATAGTGACAGCCAATCTGCCAAACTGAACATGTCCATAATTAATGTGTCACATTAGTGTCTGCCCCACTGTCATTACAACAAACTTTGCTGGCTCCTCCCTCTAGCTCCACCTTCTGCCTCTAGCTCCTCCCACTGCATCTAGCTTCTCCCTTGGCCTATAACTCTACCCCCTCAGCCTATAGCTCCTCTCTTTGCCTCTAGGTCCTCTGCCTTTAGCTCCCCCTCTGCCACTAGAGCCTCCCTTTGCCTCTAACTCCTCCCTCAGCCTACAGCTCCTCCTGCTTCTAGCGCCTCTCTCTGCCTCTAGCTGCTCCCTTTGCCACTAGCACCTCACTCTGCCTCTAGCTCCTCCCTCTACCTCTAACTCCTCCCTCAGCCTATAGCTCCTCCCTCAGCCTACAGCTCCTTCTTCTGCTTCTAGCGCCTCTCTCTGCCTCTAGCTGCTCCCTTTGCCACTAGCACCTCACTCTGCCTCTAGTTCCTCCCTCTACCTCTAACTCCTCCCTCAGCCTATAGCTCCTCCCTCTGCATTGAGCTCCTCCTTCTGCCTCTAGCTCCTCCCTCTGCCACTAGCTCCTCCTTCTGCTTGTAGCTCCTCCCTTTACCTTTGTAGCTCCTTTCTCTGCCTTTAGCTTCCTTCTCAGCCTATAGCTCCTCCCTCAGCCTCCAGCTCCTCCTTCTGCTTCTAGCACCTCTCTCTGCCTCTAGCTGCTCCCTTTACCACTAGCACCTCCCTCTGCCTCTAGCTCCTCCCTCTACCTCTAACTCCTCCCTCAGCCTATAGCTCCTCCCTCTGCATTTGGCTCCTCCTTCTGACTCTAGCTCCTCCCTCTGCCACTAGCTCCTCCTTCTGCCTCTAGCTCCTCCTTCTGCCTCTAGCTCCTCCCTTTACCTCTAGCTTCCTTCTCTGCCTTTAGCTCTTCCCTCTGCCTTTAGCTCCACCCTCTGCCTCCAGCTCCTCCCTCTTCCTTTAGCTCCTCCCTCTTGCCTTCATCATAGAATCTGATTAGCACCAACTGCCATCTCCTATCTCAGTAATGGGAAAGTCTTCACCGAATACAGATTTTTCCTGCAGAATTGATACATTTGCTAATAACTGATCAATTCTGGCAGAGATATATTACAAAGCTGCTTATTTTTATGTGTACTATTGATTTATGAAATAAAAATGGAAATGACAGTTACGCTTTAAGTACTGTCTGACAGCAGATTTATTCTGCCCGAACTACACATAACAGCCGTGTATGTTTTACTCTGGAATTCTGTGGTGTCTTGGAGAAAATATACTTTGAAAAGCCAGGCGGGAACCTTGCCTGTCAGATGACTAGTCCAAAAGGCAGGTCCCCAGCGGCTTCTCCCCGCCCCAATCTCCTAGTCTGACAGATCTCTCCCTATACAAACACAGAGGGAGAAAGCTGTCAGTCCCGTGGGGCAGGAAAGAAGCCGCCAGGGACCTGCCTCTGACTTTGCTTGCGGTTCTAGTCATCAGGATCCATTTAAATAGGGAGAATTAACAATTTTGCACAATAAGGGTAGACCTTATAGGCATGAATGTTCGCTAGACAAAAAAATAATATATTTTTTTTGGGGTGGGATCAATTTCCTAGGATGTTAGAGAGAGGGAGGATGTAGCAGTCACACTCAGACCATCAGGCTCCCTTTAAATAGGGAGAATTAACAATTTTTCCACAATAAGGGTAGACCTTATAGCATAAATGCTTGCTGGACAAAAAGAAAATTGTTTTATTTTGGGGGGGGGGATCAATTTCCTAGGATGTTAGAGATAGGGAGGATGTAGTAGTCACACTCAGACCATCAGGCTCCCTTTAAATAGGGAGAATTAACAATTTTGCACAATAAGGGTAGACCTTATAGGCATAAATGCTTGCTGGACAAAAAAAAAATTGGGGTTTTTTTTTGGGGGGGATCAATTTCCTAGGATGTTAGAGAGAGGGAGGATGTAGCAGTCACACTCGGACCATCAGGATCCCTTTAAATAGGGAGAATTAACAATTTTGCATAATAAGGGTAGACCTTATAGGCATGAATGCTTGCTGGACAAAAAAAATATTGTTTTTTTTGGGGGGATCAATTTCCTAGGATGTTAGAGATAGGGAGGATGGAGTAGTCACACTCGGACCATCAGGCTCCCATTAAATAGGGAGAATTACCAATTTTGCACAATAAGGGTAGACCTTATAGGCATAAATGCTTGCTGGACAAAAAAGACAAAATTATTTTTTTTTGATTGGGGGACAAATTTTATAGGTTGTTAGAGAGAGGGAGGATGTAGCAGTCACACTCGGACCTGACATCTGAGGAGGTTTCCAGGCTCCGCTTCCAGGTATTATAATCGTTCACATCCGAGGAGAGGTGTAACTACAATAGGTGCAGGGGCTGCAATCACACCCGGCCCTTTTGCTTATATAAAAAGACAAATGCTATTAAAAGACTTGCAATAATTGGGGGCCTCATTGGAGCTCTTGCATTGGGGCCCATGAGCTTCAAGTTACGCCATTGGCCCCCATAATAAATGGGGGGCCAGGAGCTTCATGCAGAGAGGAAGGCTTCGCCCCGGTGTTGGCGATGGCGTGCATTTTCTACGCCGTTGCCACATTTCTCCACCGCGGCCCCCGTATGCGCCGCTCTGTCAGAAGTGCAATCAAAGAGATTTCATCAGGCGGCTGAAAGACGTCAGCGCCGGCTCAGTGATTAAAAAGAAAAAAGAAAAGCAGAAATCAGCACTTTGGAATTAAAGCGTCTTTCTGGTTTCATGTAGCAGACAACTGTGTCTTTGTTGTGTCTTGTGATGAGAGCGGCCACAGGGCAAGTGAGCGCCGAGATCCCATAGAAGTGAACATGAATGAGCTTGTCCTCCAGCTGCACCTCAGGATTACACGGGCCTAGCCGGCACCGGCGCCAACCGTCTGAAGTCACCGGCTGCTGGATTACACCTCGCGAGGTATCGGGGGCCTCGTGCCTCAAAAGGATGACAGCGAAGAACGGAAAAACGAGTATAAAGAGCGAAGGAAAACAGCTTGTATAGTATCATAGATCGCCGACACAAGTCCTTAAAGGGATTGTCTACTCCTATGTATGTAATGCTCACAAGGAGGGCTTACAAAAAGAAACTTTGTATCTATTGTTTACATTTTTTCCATAAACCAAAATAAGAAACTTTGTAACAGACTGTATTAGGCTAAGTTCACACTTCCGTTGTTTTGCATCAGTCACAATCCGTAGCCTTGAGGAATTACGGTATCCTGCAAAATATTTTGCAGGAATCCTGTTTTTCCCCAGAGGCTTCTATTAGTGACGGATTGTGACTGATGATGCTGCGTTGCATCCGCTGCGTCGCGGTCAGTCGTTTTTTAACTGACCGCCGGGCGGGAGCAACGCAGCCTGTAACGTTTTTTGAGCAGCGCGATCCGTAGGATTTCGCTGCGCATGCGCTCTCTGGCTCCCCGCCCCCGTAACCAGGATAAACATCGGGTAACCAAGCAATGCGCTTTGGTTGGTTACCCGATATTTACAGTGGTTACGGGTGCAGGGAGCTAGCGCTAAGCGGTGTACGCTGGTAACCAAGATAAATATCGGGTAACCAAGCAAACTGCTTTGCTTTTAGTTACCCGATATTTACCCTGGATACAGTGTGCAAGGAGGCTGACACTTCACCACTCGGCTCCGCCCCCTCCCGCACTCCGAATGTGTACACACACACACTCACACTCACTTGTCCCCAGCCCTGCAGTCCCCGCGGCACTGACGTCCTCAGCTCCACGGCCCCGCTCGGCTCCACCCCCTCGCGCTTCGCCCCCTCCCGCACTCCGCATGTACACACGCATGTAGACACACACACACACACACACATATACACACTCACTCACTCACCTGTCCCCAGCCATGCAGACCGCGGCACTGACGTCCTCAGCTCCGCCCCCCGAACTCCGCCCCCCGAACTCCGCCCCCCGCACACAACGGAGTCCGACAAAGAAATTATTTTCCTTGTCACCATTGTCATCCGTTGTACAACGCATCAGTCACATGCGTCAAGCAACGCATGTGACTGATGCAAAACAACGGAAGTGTGAACTTAGCCTTAGAGAAAATTACTTTTTTCTTCTCCTGATCTGATGTTTCAGTCTCAAAGTTTTCAATTTTCGGAGAAAATCTTTCTTCACTCAATACAGAATTTATCATTACTGAGACAGGAGATGACAGTTGGTGCTCATGAAGTTTTATGAAGAGCTGTAGTTTCAGGAGAACTTGCAGCAGAATGTCTGTTTCTGCCTCCGCCTTCTCCCATCTCCATAGAATTTTAAAAGCACCAACTGTCATCTCCTATCTCAGTAATGGGGAAATCTGTTTTCAGTTTATACAGATTTTATCATTACTGAGACAGAAGATGACAGTTGGTGCTCATGAAGTTTTATGGAAAGCTGTTGTTTTGGAAGAACTTGCAGCAGAAGGTCTGTTTCTGCCTCCAGCTCCTCTCCACCTCCACAGAATGTTAAAAGCAAAAAGTGTGACCTCCATAGAATGGTAAAGGCACCAACTGTCATCTCCATCTCAGTAATGGGGAAATCCGTCTCCAGTTTATACCGATTTTTCATTACTGACTCAGGAGATGACATAGTTGGTGCTCATGAAGTTTTATGCAGGACTGTTGTTTGAGGAGAACTTGCAGCAGAATGTCTGTTTCTGCCTCCAGCTCCTCTCCACCTCCATAAAATAGTAAAGGCACCAACTGTCATCTCCTATCTCAGTAATGGGGAAATCCCTTTTCAGTTAATACAGATTTTATCATGACTGAGACAGGAGAAGACAGTTGGTGCTCAAGAAGTTTTATGGAGTGCTGTCATTTCAGGAGAACTTGCAGCAGAATGTCTGTTTCTGCTTCTGGCTTCTCCCACCTCAAGAGAATGTTAAAAGCACCAACTGTCATCTCCATCTCAATAATGGGGAAATCCTTAGGTTAGGTCATCAATGTCTGCTCATCCAAAGACTGACATCCGGCACCCCCTTTAACGCTTGCGGCTGGTGTAGGGGTAGAGAATGGGATTAGTAGACCCACTGGACCACAGGGGGGACCCAGGCTTACTCTTTAGTGGAAGGGGCTTAACTAAGCGCATACCGCAAGGCGGACGCCTGGTACCACTCCCAAGGCAGTGACCGGGGACTGAGGCAGCTGAGCCCCCAGGAGAGGAGACAGACTCGGGTATGGACACAGGTGCAGGCAGGTACAAGTGGGATGACCGAGGAAGACAGTCAGGCGGGTACGGACAGGAATGGTGAGCATGGCAGGGACAGATAGGTATGGGAAGGCAGACTCAGTTACAGGTGACGGACACAGAGATAACGGGAACTGACAAATAGACAGACAGGACACTGACTAAGGGCTGCTTCTCACTTGCGAGTTTCTCGCAGTAGAGCAATGCGAGAAAAACTCGCATTGGAATCGGACACATGTTAGTGAATGATTCAGCTCTCATCTGCGATTTTTTTCTCAGTCCAAATCGGGCCGAGAAAAAAATCGCAGCATGCTGCTTTTTTGCGAGTTTCTCGCACCATTTGTCTCAATGATTTCCTATGGAAGGGGATTTAAACTAGGATCCCACACGCGCACCAGAGTTCATATTTGCGAGTGTGGCAGTAACTTCGCTCATTAAATATTCAACAGATGAATGTGACATCACATTCCCATAGGTTAATTAAATGACACATGTGTAATAGCTTTTATATAATTAAGATGTTGCATGAAACTAGCATCGCAAACGCGACACACACGCGAGCAAAAAGCATCGCACTTGCGTTGCACTCGCACCTAACGTGAACTAAAATCAGCCGAGTAATTTTCAGCCCAGTCGGACCGATTTTACTCGCATAGATGTGTTTCCAGCCTTACTCAAGGTGTTGCGCAAGCACCTCACCTAATGGGAGGGTGCCTTAAATAAATAGTGCCTCTCAGCCATAGGCTGAGAGGCATTTCCTGGAAATTGCGAACCCGGCCCTTTAAGAGTAGGGCCGGTGTGCACTTACATGCCCTAAGCGCATTCCCGGGAAGCCTGTGCGGCATGTACAGGGCCGGGGAGGGAAGGAGGCAGCAGCACACATGGACAGCCGGAGTAGTGCGGGAAGGACATGAGACCCGGCCAGGGCGGTGAGTAAGTCGGCATCTCTCCAGGACTACACCCCCGCTGATCATTTGTTCTTGGTGCCTGCGGCGGCAGCAGGCAGTCAGCAATGCTCAGTTCCGGAGCTTCCCCGTATTGTGATAGCGGCCGGGCACAGCACATCTGCCTCCTATTAATTTAAAGGGAGACGAATGTGCAGTACCCGGCTGATGTCACTATCATTTGATGGGGTAGCTCCAGGACTGAGCATTTCAGGCTGCCTGCTGACAGTACCGAAAACAGCTGATCGGCGGGGATCCCGGGTGTCGTGCCCCAGCCAATCGGACAGTGATGATGTTTCCGAAGGATCCTATCAATGAAAAAGTAGTGGACAACCCCTTTAAGGCTTGTGTAGTTATTAGAGGATAATCGCTCATTCACAGCTTCCATGAATTATCGCAGAGCGGCTACAATGAGCGTCTCTGGAGGAGCCGTCCCGTCCACCATGAAACATCCAATTGATTTTAATAGGTGCAGTGTAATTCTTCATTTCCCCTGTGGTGGCGCTGCAGGGCAATGTAACACAACCTGGTTTTCTACAGGTTTTTGCTGATTTCTGGTTATCCCAATATAGCTAACAATGTATTGTTCAAAAGTGGAAAACCCCTTTAAGACCTTGATGATCTATTGCCAGGATTTGCAATCACTGTCACCTCTGATTGCCACAAACAACAAGGAATATGCCGAGTCCTTGGCTGACCGTCAGAACATAGGGGCACAGCATCTTCCCAATGTTGATTGCACAGCTGTTCCAAGGATCGTATGTTGATTGCAAATTATAGCAATATATCATTAACCCCTTCATGACCTTGCAATTTCATTTTTTTTCCCTGCCCTTATTCCAAGAGCCACAACTTATTTTTTATTTTCCCTTCCCCATAGCCGTATAGGAGCTTTCTTTTTGCAGGACGAGTTGATATCATTCATTTTATCATGTGATGCACTGGAAAGCGGAAAAAAAATCCAAATGCGTTGAAATTGCAAAAAAAAAAGTGCAATTCCACATTTGCTTTTTACTTACCATGTTCATTAGATGCTAAAACTGAACTTTCAATTTTATACTCCAGGTTGGTACGAGTGCGCAGATACCAAACATGTCTATTTTATTTTTATGTTAAGTGGTGAAAAACTTTTGGGAAAGTTGTAAAAAAAAAAAAACAAATTTTTTTTTTGTCTTGTCTCCTTTTTCTGAGACCCATAACTTTTTGATTTTTCGGGCAAGGGCTTATTTTTTATGAACTTTTTATGACCTTAGTGGTAGATACAATGTCTTCATCGCCTCTTTTTGCAATGTTGTATATATATATATATACTTATATTGCAAATATTATTTTTGGGGCAAAAATAATAATTCTGACGTTCTGATTTTTTTTTCTCGTTATGCTCTTTACCGATTCGATTAATTTATTTTATATTTTTATAGATCGGATTTTTTTATGAATGCATCGATACCAAATTATGTGTATTATATTTTTTTTTAATGGTGCAAACCTTTTTTTTAAATGTTGATTTTTTTTTTTTACATTTTAAACTTTTTTTTCAAATTTTTACTATATTTATTAGTCCCCATAGGGGACTTCAAGCTGCGATTGTCCATTCCAAAAGCTCCAACAGAAATCTTTAATTGTATTGGTCTATTTATATGGGCAAGAGGGATTTTTTGGGCCCCCTAAGTTCCAGGGCCTGATTGCAATTTGCCAACCAAAAAGAAAAACTCCTATAAAATAATTACAATTGCAACCCCTGCACCTATTGTAGTTACGCCCCTGTCAGCGGTATTTTTGCATCACCGGCCCAAACTGTGCTCTTTGGTGGCAAGGACTCTCTGGTCAGGTCAAACCAGAAAGCCTCAGAGCAGCACTTTGCAAATTCCATGGCAAAGAGCTTGTAAGCGCTGCACTCTTTGCCTGGATGACCGGCCACCTCTAATAGACTGCAGCAGTGGCCCTTAACCAAGGCAGCGAGCAGCAAACTAAAGAATTAAAAATCCTTCTTTATTTTTTAATAAAATGAAGAGGATTTTAAATAAGAGGGAAATTGCAAAGTTGATTGTTTTTACAAGAACTTTGAAGGTTTACCCATTTTTGATGACGAGAAATCACTATTTTCGCCTCCCAAGTTGCCAATTTCACTTTTTGATCTGAGAATTCCTTTAATAGCTTGAGTGGGAATTCTTCTCCAATTGTTGCATAATATATAAATAATAAAATAAATAAATAAAATATATACAAAATAAATAAAATATATAATAAATAAATAAATATCTGAAACTTTCTAAATTACTTTCCTATATTCAAGATCTGTTTGCTGTCAGTGAATAGGAACCTTCTTGTTTGTATCCATAGGTTGAAACCTGATAATAAATACTGAGATTTTGCTGAAACTTTGAGTAAAATAAAACTAAATTATGTTTTTTTTGTTTTTTCTTTTCCTTTAAAACTTCATACAACCAAATCTTAAGGGCTGCGATTGAGAAGTATGTGTGGAACACTTTTGCAATCATGTAACAAAAAATGATACAAATCATAAAGAAAATGTATTAATATTTCTTCAATTAGTACCAACAGCTTCCAACAGGGGGCGCATTTATGATCTATTTATTAAATATATGTGATAGGAAATAATTTGCACAATTTTTTTTTTTATTTTTTATAAAATAAGTCTTTGATGGAAGCATTTTTGGAGACATGAAAATATAAGTCCTATCTCCATCATCTTCTCGGTCTTAAGATTGCGGACGCTTTGAGCAGGTTTTCATCTCTTTAATACTTGGAGCCCAAGAAGAATGTAATAAAACTGGACGGGAAGTTAAAGGTTCACAATATTAAATCAATTTCCCCTCACAAATATAAATTAAGGGTAAAGACGATGGCTTCCAGAATCGATAAAAAAAAATCCCATAAGACTTCTGTTTCATTTTTCCTCCTCGTCATCCTAAATCTTGGTGTTAGGAAGTAAATATATTTCTTGCAGGAGAAGAGGTGAGATTGTCAGCGGAGAAGACGCAGATTGCTTTTATATTGACCTAAGAACAGATTCTATTTATCAAATTGAAATTGCTTTAACGACCTCTGAACCCCATTATACAATTTTCATATAGAATTCACCTATACAGACAGCTAGTTTGTACATACATTATATTACTTTAGTTGAGTTATATCCTGTATTATACTCCAGAGCTGCACTCACTATTCTGCTGGTGCAGTCACTGTGTACATACATTACATTACTGATCCTGAGTTACCTCCTGTATTATCTCCAGAGCTGCACTCACTATTCTGCTGGTGGAGTCACTATGTACACACATTACATTACTGATCCTGAGTTACATCTTGTATTATACTCCAGAGCTGCACTCACTATTCTGCTGGTGGAGTCCCTATGTACATACATTACATTACTGATCCTGAGTTACATCCTGTATTATACTCCAGAGCTGCACTCACTTGTCTGCTGGTGCAGTCACTGTGTACATACATTACATTACTGATGCTGAGTTACCTTCTGTATTATACTCCAGAGCTGCACTCATTATTCTGCTGGTGCAGTCACTGTGTACAGGGCCGGATTAAGGTTGGTGGGGGCCCCTGGGCAGAAAATCTGGTGGGGGCCCAATAAACGTTAACATTTTTAGCCATAACAGTAGAGCGCGAACTGTAGCATTTAGATATAAATCCAATGAACATGTGTCTTATCCTGTTCTACCACATTCAGATTTCCAGTACTACAATACCGATACAGTCCTGGATAATTCACAGCTGTCCACTTACACACAGAAAGATCGAGGATCGCGCTGTTCCCTGCCGCCATCGGTGGCCCCTTGACACGATCACGGGAAGTCGATGGTTCCTATGGTAGCGGCGGGCCATGTAATGACCCCTGTTGCTATCATGACATATTTTCTGTCACAGTCGATAGAGCGCCGACTCACACAGGAATGCTGTATTTCTGCTAATCAGAGCTGTACAGCTCTGATCAACAGGGATGCACAAGCGATCAGACTGCTGATCCTTATAGCTCTCAAGGGGATTAGTAAAATAAATACAAAATGTAAAAAAATAAATAAAAAGTTCAAATCACGCCTCATTCGCCCCACTGAAAATAAAACAGTTAAAAAAAATATACACATATTTGATATCTCAGAGTTCAGAAATGCCCGATCAATAAAAATATAAAATCAATTAATCAGATCGGTAAATGGTGTAGCGAGAACAAAATCCAAATGCCAAAATTATGTTTTTTAAAAAGATCCAATAACGGGCGATCAAAAAGCAGCAACTACATAAAAATTGTATAATTGAAAACACCAGCTCAAGACGCAAAAATATTAGCAGTCACTGGGCCTCAAATCACAAAAAATTAGAACACTAGGGGTTTCAAAAAATGGCACCAAAAGCACAATTCTTTTTTTTAACAAACTTCTGAATATTTTTTAACCCCTTAGATAAAAGTAAGAGTATACCTGTTTGGTATCTATGAACTCGGCATCATACTGACATGGTAGTTTTACAATCTAGTGAACACGGTGAATAAAATAACCCAAAAACAATTGTGCAATTGCACTTTTTTTGCAATTTTATCGCACTTGGATTTTTTTCCCTGTTTTCTAGTACAATATATGGTAAAACTGATGATTTCACTCAAAAGTACAATTTGTCACGCAAAAAATAAGCCCTTATATGGCAAGATTGATGGAAAAATAAAAAAAGTTACGGCTCTCAGAAGAAGGGGAGAAAAAAAAACAAAAAAAAAACGGAAAATCGGGGTGAAGGAGTTAAATTTTGAGTACTATAATACTATGACAAAATTTTATGAAGTCAATATGAATAACAAAACTGATAGCTGTCAGTGAATGGCACTCAGCAATACGTCTGGCACATGTACATGGAAAGAACACATTAAACTCCGGGGGGGGCATCATTTTACTGCAAGGGGTGTATGTAATTATACTCCAGGAGGCGGTTACATCACAATAAGGTAGTGTATGAATATACTCAAAAAGGGGATAATGATTATAGTCAAAGGGATGGGGGACATTATTCTATGATTATACTCCACTCTAGGGAGAGGGCGTTATTTTATGATTGCTCTCCAGGTGAGGGGAGTGTTATCCTATGATTATACTCCAGTGGGGGAGGGGGCATTATTATATGATTACAATCTAGTGGGGGAGGGGGCATTATTGTATGATTACAATCTAGTGGGGGAGGGGGCATTATTATATGATTACAATCTAGTGGGGGAGGGGGCATTATTGTATGATTACAATCTAGTGGGGGAGGGGGCATTATTGTATGATTACAATCTAGTGGGGGAGGGGGCATTATTATATGATTACAATCTAGTGGGGGAGGGGGCATTATTGTATGATTACAATCTAGTGGGGGAGGGGGCATTATTGTATGATTACAATCTAGTGGGGGAGGGGGCATTATTGTATGATTATAATCTAGTGGGGGAGGGGGCATTATTGTATGATTATAATCTAGTGGGGGAGGGGGCATTATTATATGATTACAATCTAGTGGGGGAGGGGGCATTATTATATGATTACAATCTAGTGGGGGAGGGGGCATTATTGTATGATTACAATCTAGTGGGGGAGGGGGCATTATTGTATGATTATAATCTAGTGGGGGAGGGGGCATTATTATATGATTACAATCTAGTGGGGGAGGGGGCATTATTATATGATTACAATCTAGTGGGGGAGGGGGCATTATTATATGATTACAATCTAGTGGGGGAGGGGGCATTATTATATGATTACAATCTAGTGGGGGAGGGAGCATTATTATATGATTACAATCTAGTGGGGGAGGGGGCATTATTATATGATTACAATCTAGTGGGGGAGGGAGCATTATTATATGATTACAATCTAGTGGGGGAGGGAGCATTATTATATGATTACAATCTAGTGGGGGAGGGGGCATTATTATATGATTACAATCTAGTGGGGGAGGGAGCATTATTATATGATTACAATCTAGTGGGGGAGGGGGCATTATTATATGATTACAATCTAGTGGGGGAGGGAGCATTATTATATGATTACAATCTAGTGGGGGAGGGGGCATTATTATATGATTACAATCTAGTGGGGGAGGGAGCATTATTATATGATTACAATCTAGTGGGGGAGGGGGCATTATTGTATGATTACAATCTAGTGGGGGAGGGAGCATTATTATATGATTATAATCTAGTGGGGGAGGGAGCATTATTATATGATTACAATCTAGTGGGGGAGGGGGCATTATTATATGATTACAATCTAGTGGGGGAGGGAGCATTATTATATGATTACAATCTAGTGGGGGAGGGAGCATTATTATATGATTACAATCTAGTGGGGGAGGGGGCATTATTGTATGATTACAATCTAGTGGGGGAGGGAGCATTATTATATGATTACAATCTAGTGGGGGAGGGGGGCATTATTATATGATTACAATCTAGTGGGGGAGGGAGCATTATTATATGATTACAATCTAGTGGGGGAGGGGGCATTATTGTATGATTACAATCTAGTGGGGGAGGGAGCATTATTATATGATTACAATCTAGTGGGGGAGGGGGCATTATTGTATGATTACAATCTAGTGGGGGAGGGAGCATTATTATATGATTACAATCTAGTGGGGGAGGGGGCATTATTATATGATTACAATCTAGTGGGGGAGGGGGGCATTATTATATGATTACAATCTAGTGGGGGAGGGGGCATTATTATATGATTACAATCTAGTGGGGGAGGGAGCATTATTGTATGATTACAATCTAGTGGGGGAGGGAGCATTATTATATGATTACAATCTAGTGGGGGAGGGGGCATTATTGTATGATTACAATCTAGTGGGGGAGGGAGCATTATTATATGATTACAATCTAGTGGGGGAGGGGGCATTATTGTATGATTACAATCTAGTGGGGGAGGGAGCATTATTATATGATTACAATCTAGTGGGGGAGGGGGCATTATTGTATGATTACAATCTAGTGGGGGAGGGAGCATTATTATATGATTACAATCTAGTGGGGGAGGGGGCATTATTATATGATTACAATCTAGTGGGGGAGGGGGCATTATTGTATGATTACAATCTAGTGGGGGAGGGAGCATTATTATATGATTACAATCTAGTGGGGGAGGGGGCATTATTGTATGATTACAATCTAGTGGGGGAGGGAGCATTATTATATGATTACAATCTAGTGGGGGAGGGGGGCATTATTGTATGATTACAATCTAGTGGGGGAGGGAGCATTATTATATGATTACAATCTAGTGGGGGAGGGGGCATTATTATATGATTACAATCTAGTGGGGGAGGGGGCATTATTGTATGATTACAATCTAGTGGGGGAGGGAGCATTATTATATGATTACAATCTAGTGGGGGAGGGGGCATTATTATATGATTACAATCTAGTGGGGGAGGGGGCATTATTATATGATTACAATCTAGTGGGGGAGGGGGCATTATTATATGATTACAATCTAGTGGGGGAGGGAGCATTATTATATGATTACAATCTAGTGGGGGAGGGGGCATTATTGTATGATTACAATCTAGTGGGGGAGGGAGCATTATTATATGATTACAATCTAGTGGGGGAGGGGGCATTATTATATGATTACAATCTAGTGGGGGAGGGAGCATTATTATATGATTACAATCTAGTGGGGGAGGGGGCATTATTGTATGATTACAATCTAGTGGGGGAGGGAGCATTATTATATGATTACAATCTAGTGGGGGAGGGGGCATTATTGTATGATTACAATCTAGTGGGGGAGGGAGCATTATTATATGATTACAATCTAGTGGGGGAGGGGGCATTATTATATGATTACAATCTAGTGGGGGAGGGAGCATTATTATATGATTACAATCTAGTGGGGGAGGGAGCATTATTGTATGATTACAATCTAGTGGGGGAGGGAGCATTATTATATGATTACAATCTAGTGGGGGAGGGGGCATTATTGTATGATTACAATCTAGTGGGGGAGGGAGCATTATTATATGATTACAATCTAGTGGGGGAGGGGGCATTATTGTATGATTACAATCTAGTGGGGGAGGGAGCATTATTATATGATTACAATCTAGTGGGGGAGGGGGCATTATTATATGATTACAATCTAGTGGGGGAGGGGGCATTATTATATGATTACAATCTAGTGGGGGAGGGAGCATTATTATATGATTACAATCTAGTGGGGGAGGGGGCATTATTATATGATTATAATCTAGTGGGGGAGGGAGCATTATTATATGATTACAATCTAGTGGGGGAGGGGGCATTATTATATGATTACAATCTAGGGAAGGGGCTTAAATTCTGATTATATGAAAAGGGAATAGTGTAATTAAGGAGGTGTAGGTAGGTTGAAACAATGATGGGTGTCAGGGACTATACTGCAATGTAGCTCCTATGTAGGTCGTTCATACACACTTCACCTCTTGCAGTAAAATGACCCCCCCCCCCCCCAAACTCCAGGAACAAAATATACACCACTTGCAATAAAATGTCCCTGTCTCCACCTTTCATGTACAGGTAAATACAGTTATTCCCCCTTAGGCTACTTTCACACATCCGGTTTGAGCCCTGCGGCTCAATCCGGCTGTGAAAACTATGCAACGGATGCGGTGAAAACACCGCATCCTTTGCATAAGTTTTTACATGCGGCCGGTCCGTTTTTTTCCGGTTGCGGCATGCTACTGAGCATGCGCAGTGGAAAATACCACATGCGGCGACCAGATGCGGTTTTTTCCGCATCGCGCCGCATCCGGCCTCCATAGGGATGCATTGAAAAATGCGCCGCAGCGGCCGGATGCGGCGCGATGCGGTGTTTTTTGCCGGAGCAAAAAACGTTGCAGGGAACGTTCGATCCGGCCGCCGCATTGGCTACATCTGCCGCATGCGGCAAAAACCGGACCGAACGCAAGCCCCTGCGGCACAATGCGGCACTAATGTAAGTCAATGCAAAAAAAAACCGCAATCGGCGTTACAAAAGCCGGTTGCGGTTTTTCTGCAGAACGCCGTATTGTGCCGCAGAGCAAAAATCCGGATGTGTGAAAGTACCTTTACTGATTGCTCTGTTTTGGAGTTACTTGGAGAGCACTGTAGCCCCCTCTACACCCCCCTCCGCTGCTGAGTGACCTTACTCTCACAGCTGACCTCCCGCGCGTCCTTCTATCTCAGCCTGCATCTCTCATGGACGGTGCAGGCTCTAGCTGCATCCACAGCAGCAGAATGGCCGTGACACATCAGAGACGATGAATTTCCCGCCCCCACAATCCTCTCGGGCAGATAACAGCCGCGGCAGAGAGGAAACTGAAAATCAAAATGACATCTGTCTCCCTGCACCGCCCCCCTCTGGAGCCTGGCGGACGGCACACTGTGCAACTGCACTACTCACATATAGATAAAGCCAGCTATGATCATGGGGGCCGCCAACACAGGGAGCCGAAGACAGATGGTGGTGGGGGCCCCCTTGGAGGCTCTTATGGTGGGGGCCCCTGGGCGGCAGCCCCGCCTGCCCTGCCTATAATCCGGCCCTGACTGTGTACATACATTACATTACTGATCCTGAATTACCTTCTATATTATACTCCAGAGCTGCACTCACTATTCTGCTGGTGCAGTCACTGTGTACATACATTACATTACTGATCTTGAGTTATATCCCGTATTATGCTCCAGAGCTGCACTCACTATTCTGCTGGTGCAGTCACTGTGTACATACATTACATTACTGATCCTGAGTTACCTCCTGTATTATACTCCAGAGCTGCACTCACTATTCTGCTGGTGCAGTCACTGTGTACATACATTACATTACTGATCCTGAGTTGCATCCTGTATTATACTCCAGAGCTGCACTCACTATTCTGCTGGTGCAGTCACTGTGTACATACATTACATTACTGATCCTGAGTTACCTCCTGTATTATACTCCAGAGCTGCACTCACTATTCTGCTGGTGCAGTCACTGTGTACATCATCCTGTATTATCCTCCTGAGCTGTACTCATTATTCTGCTGGTGCAGAATACATACATTAGTAACTGTTTTATACCGGGGGGCTGCGGTGTATGGGGGTGCAGGCATTGACCCCACATGTGCTCTTCTTGGGGGACACTGTGGTGTTACCCTCGGAGCAGCGGATGTGAGATGGGCTATGCCCTATCACTTGTTATGTAGGATAGTCCCTCATAGCCAGACCCTGAGCTGCTCCTGCTGTCCCGTGCTCTCTGCTCAGCAGCTGATGAGAGGAGGGACATTTATGGGGATTTGTGTCTCGGGGCCGGTCCTTGCAGAGGTCAGAGGTCAGAGGTCAGGCTCTGCACATGGAGGAGACAGAGAAGAAGCCGTCAGCGCTGTCATTACCGGCCGCGCAATGATGAACGAGCGCAGGGACAAGGCGGCGGCTGCAGGCTGTCACTCCGCTGCTGCGCGCACAATCCGCTGTTATCTGCCTGTGCAGCTGCAGCAGAGCTCCAGATTGTCCCATCATGTGCCATAGTGGACACCACTGCAATAAATCAGGGGTGCAGCATCACCCCACACTTCCTCTTCAGCTTCATTTCTTATTTTTTTAAGCTTTAACCCTAGAACGCATACCTGGGCCCTCGCAGGCCTGCTAGGTCATTTGTTTTCTATGGTAGATTGAATTGCTTGCGCGTTCTAGGGTTAAAGGGGTATTCCATCCTAAACTGGTTATGACTGCCACCGATTGCCATAATGATGGAC
Organism: Anomaloglossus baeobatrachus; assembly: GCF_048569485.1. Lineage (NCBI taxonomy): Eukaryota > Metazoa > Chordata > Amphibia > Anura > Aromobatidae > Anomaloglossus > Anomaloglossus baeobatrachus. The sequence goes on from NC_134362.1 coordinate 18,953,298, forward strand.
TTGTGTGCGCATTCGCCATCTCATTCCATCTGTCATCCCGGGGAGAATGGAAGACGCACCCCGTTTTGGGAATGGTTGGGGTCCAGCGGCTAGACCCCCATTGATCTTAAAATTACCACCTATCCAACTGAGAGGCGGTAACTTGAGTACCCTAGACTTGAGTACCCCTTTACATGGGTGGACAGGGGTGGAACAATTGTGCTCGCAGGGACCGCGCCCGGGCCCAGGAGGTCAGGGGGCCAGAGGACCTCAGCACTCGCTTCAGCTGTATGTGCGTCCCAGTGCACACATCCAGCCGAAATGTATGGCAGCACTGAGCCTCATGGACATATGATTGGTGCAACCTGGGGCCCAAGAGTTCAGGGGACGCAATACCACCTCCAAAGCAGGAGGAATTGTGCATTTTTATGAGGACTCCAAAGGGCCCATATTTTGTCCTTGCACAGGGTCCCTTTTCTGTCTATGTCCGCAAATGTCCCTTTAGGTTTATTCTCTTGGGTAAACATATGCAGCTGAGCCTGGCTCCATACAAGGCAATTTCAGGCATTTTCCATAAAAAAAACTCCAAAAACCTCTAGAGGGGAAAAAAAACAATAAAAAAACACCAGAACTGCAACTTTTTGGTCTCCAAAATTGCCCCCAAAAATGCAATATAAAGCAATCAGAATGTCATTATGTATCCAAAATAATACCAATAAATACAACCGCTCACCGTGCAAGAAACAAGCCCACAGATCTATAAGGAAAAAAGAAGAAATCCGGGTCCTCCATAAAATAAAACTTCTTTATTTAATCCATAAAATATGGGTAGAGCCTGGAATATAGCAATTTATACACGTTTCGGGCGGGTGCACTTGCTCACTGATCTATAGACAAGAAAATAACTAAAAGTTACAAGTTTTAACAATTGGTAATATAAAACAATTTTTTGTTTACTAAATTCAAAACTTTTTCAAGCCACAAAATAATAATAATAGTATTATTATTATTAATAATAATAATAATAATAATAATAATAATACCTTATAAGTTTGGTATCACACTAATCGTGCAGAATCGTGTCTCCAGGGTATTTTTACCGAAACTTTTTTTAGTGTATATTGATTTTTTTCCCTCTTTTTTTCAGTATATTACATGGGAAAGTTCACTCGGCTACGGCTCTCAGAGGAAAAAAACTAAGGTGTAAAAATAATTGGGTCTGTCCTTAAAGAAACAGGCCATGGTGGCTCAGTGGTTAGCACTGCAGTCTTGTGGTGGCTCAGTGGTTAGCACTGCAGTCTTGTGGTGGCTTAGTGGTTAGCACTGCAGTCTTGCAGCGCTGGGGTCCTGGGTTCAAATCAAACCAAGGACAACCTCTGCAAGGCGCTTGTATGTTCTCTCCGTGTTTGCGTGGGTTTCCTCTGGTTTCCTCCCACACTCCAAAGACATAGAGATAGGGACTTTAGCTTGTGAGCCCCAATGGGGACAGTGTTGCTGACCTATGTAAAGCGCTGTGGAATTAATGGCACTACATAAGTGAATAAATATTATTATTCTCTCTGCAGCAAACTTTTCAAAGTTTTAGCTTTTGTTTCCTCTGCACTGCTTTTAGGTCCCACTAGAGGTCTCAGCACAACCTCTGACCGAGCGTCCCATCCCCCAAATGGTACATAATAGGAGGAATCCGGAATACGAATTAAAATTGCAAAAAAAGGGGGTAAAATGATAAAAAGGCAGCTAATATAAAAGATTATATCACCCCTCCTCCACCTTTATACCAAAGTAATTAAAATAGTTAATAAAAAAAAAAATATATATATTTTATTATTTTTTTTTAATTTATTTATATATGCATATATACTGCTCAAAAAATGAAGGGAACACTTAAACTTAAGATTTTGTATTTTGGTGTCCCCTTTATTTTTTGAGCAGTCTATGTATATATATATATATATATATATATATTATATATATATATATATATACACATTTATATATATATTTTCATATATATTTATAAATATATACAATAAGGAAAAATATTTTATTAGGTATAATTATATATATATATATATATACATATAATATGTATGTATGTATAATATACATATGTAATTATAATCTAATAAAATATTTTTCTTTATTGTATATATGGTATTTATAAATATATACATGTATATATATATATAAATATATATATATATATATATATATATATATATATATATATATATATATATATACAAACATACTTATTTTTTTTTTTTTTTTGTTGCTTTTCATCACCCCAATAAATGGACTAAAAAGTCATATGGACCTCAGAATGATATCAATAAAAACTTCATCTTGTGTATATATATATATATATATATATATATATATATATATATATATATATATATATATATATATGTGTATATATATAAAAAAAAGTCATGATAACAGAAAAAATATGAATTTAGAATATGAAGCCAGTTTTTTTATCAAGTGTTTTTTTTTTAAGTAGTGAAAAATAAATAAATAAATAATCAATTTTTTTTCCTGTTTTTCATTACGCTACATTGTGTCAAAATGAACAGATACTGTATGTCGATAGAATTTTTTTTAAAAGACTGGAAGTTCAAGACGTGGGAGGAAAAAATAAAAATGGAGCAATGAAAAAAATAAATAAATAAAAAATGGCCGCATCTCCAAGGAAGTTTGTCAGTTTTTCTGGGGTGCCCGTCCCTTTAAGAATGACAATGCTAGACATTATAGAGATACTATGTTGTCATATGGTCCTAGGCAAAAATATATGGATGAAACCAGACATGTCTTAGTAGGTAGTTACAATGGGAAATTTTATATATTTATTTACGATGGAGTTCCCCTTTAAGTAAACCTGTTTATATCCGATTCTATGTTAATTACTCCTTAGAGGTCCTTCTTGTTATAATTACTTGGTATTCTGGAGAGGCGCAGATCCCCCGCTAATCTTCTCAGGGTCTCGGGCTCTTATTTTCTTGCTACAAATGCATTTCACCATAATCTCTTATTTAAATACCAATCTAATACATCTCAAGGAGGAATGAAAATCATAATTCAATCTTCTCCGGGTCGTGACTTGTCATCCAGGATTTATATGGCGGTGTGTGTGATAATCGCGCACTTGTGCCATTCTGCGGCTCGGCAAGAAAAAATTCAATTTTCCAGATTGAGGTAAAATAAAGCTAAAAGCGGGAGACGTTTTGGTAGGAACAGTTGAAATCAAACATCGTCCTCCTTCCCAGAGGAGACCAAAACAGACGGATCCGTCAGACGCTTATTTTACATGATGGAAAATTGTCTCTGAAGATCTTTAGAATTCTTTAAATAGGTTTTTGAGGACTTAAAGAGGACCTGGCACCAGTTCAGAAGTGTCCAGTTTTTGGTCTTACTTTATTCCATCTGGTCCCCTGAGATTTCCGTCCTTACGGTACTGAGACATTTTTATTTAGTGCTCATTTTTACCAAAGGGGGTGTGACTCGAATTATAAAGAAAAGTCTAAAGACACGCCCCCGAGGATCCTGTGAGCAATGCCTCCTTGGTAAAGAACATAAATATTGGTGTTATGCTAGATACAGGGAAGTACCAAGTGAGCAGCAAGAGGTAAGGGAAGGGGACCTCTGCATCTAGCGAAGGGGGAGATGGTGACCCCTGACCAAATCTACTGTTGGTTTCTCGGGTCCCTCACCTCCATAGATATGTTCTGCACCGATGTGCCAAGCCGGATATCTGACCCTAGGTAACGCTACTGCTGTTCCCTGGGGTCCCTCACCACCCTAGATAGGTTCCGCACCTATGTGCCAAGTCGGATACCTGATCCTAGGTATCACTACTGCTGGTCCCTGGGGTCCTTCCCCACCCTGAATAGGTTGTGCACCTATGCGCCGAGCTGAATACCTGACCCTAGCTATCCCTAGAGAAGTACCAAGTGAATGACGAAAGGGAAGGGAAAGATGGTGGCCCCTGACAGAACCTCCTGCTGGTCCCTGGGGTCCCTCACCACCCTAGATAGGCTCCGCACCTATGCGCCAAGCCGGATATCTGACCCTAGGTATCCCTAGTGCTGGACCCTAAATAGGGAACGGATGGGATGAGATATTTGTCAACCCCACTAAACGCTAAAGGAAGACACAAGGGGGACATACAGGGGAAAAGCATGAACTGCTTATCCACAGATGACTCAGGTAGAAGTTCAGCAGAGTTTTCAGCAATGGTACCAAAGAGGAGTACAAGCCTCCTGCTTGCAACCAGAGCTATAATTAACTGAGTAATATCTCCAGCACCAGCCAGGGGAAAAGGGAGTGAGTATTTCAGCACCAAGAAAATACTGATAATCAGCAGCTGGATGGAAGGAGAGCTCCGCTGGGTCCTAAAGGGAAATCGATGAAAATCCAGCAGGAAAGCTACCTAAACAAATGAATACTGACAGCAGGAACAATGGAAAGTCAGGGAGCATTCTGAGCAGCCAAACGCTGTGACCTTCTATGGCCAGAAACTATATGACTGTCTGTCACCCGTTACAATTGGCACTAATAAAAAAAGGCCCATTTCTGTGGAACTGTATGTGAAAGTACAGGGCTTTGCTGTCCCATAGCAACTGAATAGAGCAGCACCACATATGTGTGACAATCCAATGGGGGGGGCACAAGTCTCCAATTCTGGATTTCAACGGTTGGCCTTCCAAAGAACAGATAATTTTCACCTATAATGTGGTAGCAGAAATCCCATTTTAAGTAATATTTATTTTAAATCAAGGTCTTCGGTGGAAAAAGATCTAAAATATTTCACATTTCCTACTTGATGCTAAAGTTTATACTATAGCTTTGCCGTATAGACTGAGTCATGATGAGCAGAGTCATCTCGTTATCATTAACAGGCAGGAGAATTATTCACAGCTTTATTGTACTGCTAGTGGCCTAGATAAGATTGGATAATAATACAATTCACACAGGTAAGGGTCTGCACGCAGCTCTACAGCAGGCCCTGATATTAAAGGGAAGGGCTATACCCTGCAATTTCCGGGAAAACTGTAATTATTCAATCACATTTCTGAGACTCCAATGGCACAAGTCTGACTATTATGAGATGGTCTCAGTGATTGGACTTAAACTGATCAAGTAGTTTTCACCTATCCTGTGTTAAGAGAAATACCCCTTATTTTATCTAGGTCGCCAGCAGTACAAGGGTAATGATGTTGAGTTGACTCTGCTCATAGTGTCCTAGTCTATACAGCACAGCTATGGTCAGCCTGTATTGTGCACTCTAGAATCCAAATGTGTAATCCAGGTGGTGATGATGATGTGTGTATATATATATATATATATATATATATATATATATATACACATCATCACCTGGATTATTCATTTAGATACTAGCATGCACAATAGAGGCTGACCATAGCTGTGCTGTATAGACTAGGACACTATGTGCAGAGTCATCTCAACATCATTACCCTTGTACTGCTGGAGACCTAGATGAGATAACATTATTTCTATCGGACTACTCATGATCGGGCATTAAATGATGAGACTTGTAGTTCTCCATGGGGTTAAACAGTATCACTCCATTCATAGAAATGCAGAAAGGGCCCGATAACTTGTGCATATAGGATATGTGGGAATTCTTATCCTCACCTGACCTTCAAAACAGAAAGCCGTCATCCACCGTAACCCCTTCCCCGCTGCAGTCAATGGCTTTCCGTCTGTTTATTGTTTGATGGGTTTTTGCAGGCTGATTAGTGTGTAAATCCCATATCCCATCCTGCGGCGGTGCAATGTTGTCTATGTCTGTCAGCTTTTATCTGTTTGGCAGAACATCAGTGATTTCTGCGCAGCAAAGTACCATGTCACTGGCTCCATGTAACCACCACTAATCAAGGCCGGAGCCAAGTCTGGAGAGACCCTGGAGGAAACATTGCACAGAGAACGTCTCACACGATCACCTGTTTTTTTGGAAGAACAAAAAAGGAGAAGAGTTCAGTATAAATCTAGAGGTTACAACAGTAGCACAATCACAACAATGACTATAGAGCAAAAATGCCGCCCGATGGCCTCTAAATGCTATCACTGTATGGTACAGGCAAAAAAAAACAACCATATGATGCCAAAATACTGCTGTACAATGCTTTCTGTAATATACCACCATATGATGCCCAAATAATACTGCCATACAATGCCCTATAATGCCACCACACGATGGCCAAATAATACTGTCATACAATGCCCTATAATGCCACCACACGATGGCCAAATAATACTGTCATACAATGCCCTATAATGCAACCATATCATAATAATAATAATATCATGCCCAACTAATGCTGCCATACAATGCCTCTATAATGCAACTATATGATACCAAACAATACTGCCATACATTGCTTCTATAATGTCACCATATCATGTCCAAATATTACTGCCATACAGTGCCCCTATAATGCCACCATATGATGCCCAAAAAATACTGCCATACAATGCCTCTATAATGTCACCATATCATGTCCAAATAATACTGCCATACAGTGCGTCTATAATACCATTATATGATGCTCAAATAATACTGCCAGACAATGCCCTATAATGCCACCGTATCATGCCCAAATAATACTGCTATACAATGCCTCTATAATGCCACTATATGATGCCTAACAATACTGCCATACAATGCCACTATAATGTTACCATATCATGCCTAAATAATACTGCCATACAATGCCTCTATAATGCCACTATATGATGCCTAACAATACTGCCATACAATGCCACTATAATGTTACCATATCATGCCTAAATAATACTGCCATACAATGCCTCTATAATGCCACTATATGATGCCCAAATAATACTGCCATACAATGCCTCTATAATGCCACTATATGATGCCAAACAATACTGCCATACATTGCCACTATAATGTTACCATATCATGCCTAAATAATACTGCCATGCAATGCCTCTATAATGCGACCATATCATATCCAAATAAAACTGTCATACAATGCCTCTATAATGCCACCATATCATGCTTAAATAATACTGCCATAATGATGCCCAAATAATACTGCCAGACAATACCACTATATGATACCCAAATAATACTGCCATACAATGCCTCTATAATACCACCATATCATGTCCAAATAATACTGCCATACAATGCCTTTATAATACCACCATATCATGTCCAAATAATACTGCCATACAATACCTAATTAATACTGCCATTTGGTGCTCCGATAAATACACCGTACTGTAACCAATCAACTCCAAAAATCTAGTGTTCACCCCAAACCCCTTCTGACTTGTCCTACACGAACCACTGCTTTTGTTACAATGTATCAGTATGACGTTCGCGAGGAAAGAGATTTAACCTGTTGCTCTTTTTCTTCTCACTGGATGGCCGGCATGCAATGGGGCAGTTATCAGGGGTGCAAAGATTGCGGTCACACTTGAAAAGGGGAGAACGAAACTACCTCACAATCACACCATTAGTATACATGGCCGATGATTGATGGGTCCTCTGGTTATGCCACTGGCTGAACTGATGCACTGTAACAGATCCTCAGCTGTAAGGAGAACATTAGGATGGCATTTACCCTCTGAATGTAATCAAGAATGTTTCCATTCACATACAGCAAACATACGAGGAAACGCAGAAATAAAAGCGTATTAGGGCATTGCAGAATGATCCCTTACAGAGAGGACTGTGCCCCCCGCCATCTCTTCATCCGATGATATCCTTCCATATCCGGAAATATCTTTACTGCAGACCCAGAGGAGAGGTGAAACTTACAGGAACTAAGTTTAGAAACCCAATTTGCAGCCATCAAATTCCAATTTAATGCAAGAGCAAGACAATTAATTTCTGGGGGACGTCAGGGTCCGAGGTGGCAGCGCGGTTGTCGGCGATGGTCAGACAGTCGTTCTGTGTCAATATCTCATTACTGCAAACTCTGACTCCATGGAGGATGCACATTCCCCTCAGACACGTTTTGGTGGATACTCAATATCCATTTTATTAGAGGGGCTGCCTGCATTGTGCTTCTATCCATGATGATAGACAGATCTGAGAAACCCCAGGTCAAACTGGATGATTCTGTAAAACCGGAGGACCATCTGATGCGTATGGAGACCTCCCTTCCCACCATCTGAGGTCCAGGCAGCTGAAATTTTAATTCTTGATCCTTTTGTTGCTTAAGGTAGATAAGCCACTTATAGTGGAGTGTGACCTTCTTCCTTCTGCCCGTTGAAAACACATGAACATTCCCAAATATTGAGAGAGACCGCTTTCGGTGAAACCAACATTCGAAAAGAGCAACATTCAACCGGCCATGATTTTGCTTTTGACATCTATTTGGTAAAATTTGGGTGCACTCTTGGCAAAATCAATCTCCTTCCCCCTCTGGCAGCTGAAAATACAGTCCTTTCTTATATCCTCTGAAGAAGGAGTCTTCTCAGCTATACTGCCATACCAGTCTCAGCTACACTGCTCCTCCTTGACAAGCGATCAGAAAGCTTGCAGAGATCGGACTATAGTATAAGGAGAGGGACTGAGCATGTGCAGCCACTGGCTCTCTGCTCATTAGGTGGACGTGCACATTGCTATACACTCTGAACACCAGGTGGCACCGTACAACGCAAATAAATGTCAAAACTCTTTGCTGTGTAGAATATACAGTATATGATCAGGGGGGTAAGAATGTAAAAAAAGAGAAGACATTGACATTTTAAAAAAGACCGGTCAAATGCCACAAACGTAATTTTATTTTCCCCTGATTTTTTTTCCCCGTGTGGTTCTATTCCTAAATCCAGCAAGGTTTTCCTTTTCTTCCTGGGACTCTCCATTCTTGAGATATGCCAACCTTCTTCACTGTATATAAATTTAGTCTTTTTCTTGGCCTCCAAGAATAGACCCACAGAGGAGTTGATGGCCACGCCTACTTGGCTAAAAGTACTAAATTTATACTAGATATTGGGAAGAGGGAGACATATCATAAGAATGAGGAAGAGCAAGAAGATAACACCGTATTCAGGAGGACAGCGGCATTAAGAAGGCGTCTGATTGGCTCCCAATTTATTCTGCAGCCGGACAATGACCTTTAATGTCCAGCCTATGTCATTAAGATTGAGGAGTCCTGGACGTGGTGATCTGAGCCTACAGAACCCTGACCTCTCATTATCCCATCTGTTTGGGGTCAAGAGACAGAAGGATCAGCACAAGTCTCATACACAGAAGATCTGGGGTCAAGAGATGGAACGATACGCACAAGTCTCATACACGGAAGATCTGGGGTCAAGAGATGGAACGATACGCACAAGTCTCATACACAGAAGATCTGGGGTCAAGAGATGGAACGATACGCACAAGTCTCATACACGGAAGATCTGGGGTCAAGAGATGGAACGATACGCACAAGTCTCATACACGGAAGATCTGGGGTCAAGAGATGGAACGATACGCACAAGTCTCATACACAGAAGATCTGGGGTCAAGAGATGGAACGATACGCACAAGTCTCATACACGGAAGATCTGGGGTCAAGAGATGGAACGATACGCACAAGTCTCATACACGGAAGATCTGGGGTCAAGACTACATAGGTAAGGATGGTTGACCTCAGGGAGATCAACATCCAACACAGCGGAGACACCATCACGTGTTTCTCAACGCAGTGACAGTAGAACAAGGCCCCCTGGGAAAATATGCAAATAAGAATGCCGCAGAGACACCATCACATGTTTCTCAACGCTGGCAGGAAACTAGCCAGGTCTTTCACCGGGAAGGAACAACCACGGGAAGGGCAGTCTCCAGTCAAGGAGACCGCCTATGCCAAAACATGGTATCCATCCACAGACAGCTGTTTCGGGGTATTTGCCCCTCATCAGTGTGGAGTAGGAAACTGGCTAGTGGGAGCAATGCGTAGAAGCAGACTACATAGGTAAGGATGGTTGACCTCAGGGAGATCAACATCCAACACCGCAGAGACACCATCAAAACATGATCTGGGGTCAAGAGACAGAAGGATCCGCACAAGGCTCATACACAGAAGATCTGGGGTCAAAAGATAACGATACACACAAGTCTCATACACAGAAGATCTGGGGTCAAGATACAGAAGGATCCACACAAGTCTCATACACAGAAGATCTGGGGTCAAAAGATAACGATACACACAAGTCTCATACACAGAAGATCTGGGGTCAAGAGACAGAAGGATCCGCACAAGTCTCATACACAGAAGATCTGGGGTCAAGAGAGAGAAGGAACCGCACAAGTCTCATACACAGAAGATCTGGGGTCAAGATACAGAAGGATCCACACAAGGCTCATACACAGAAGATCTGGGGTCAAGAGACAAAAGGATCCGCACAAGTCTCATACACAGAAGATCTGGGGTCAAGAGACAGAAGGATCCTTTCATACACAGAAGATCTGGGGTCAAGAGACAGAAGGATCCGCACAAGGCTCATACACAGAAGATCTGGGGTCAAGAGACAGAACGATACACACAAGTCTCATACACAGAAGATCTGGGGTCAAGATACAGAAGGATCCGCACAAGTCTCATACACAGAAGATCTGGGGTCAATAGACAGAAGGATCCGCACAAGTCTCATACACAGAAGATCTGGGGTCAAGAGACAAAAGGATCCGCACAAGTCTCATACACAGAAGATCTGGGGTCAAGAGACAGAAGGATCCTTTCATACACAGAAGATCTGGGGTCAAGAGACAGCGATACACACAAGTGAGAAGAAGTGATGGAGGCTACGGGAGGTCACCGAATACTGAAGATGGAGGAGACGGGTGGTCACCGAATACTGAAGATGGAGGAGACGGGTGGTCACCGAATACTGAAGATGGAGGAGACGGGTGGTCACCGAATACTGAAGATGGAGGAGATGGGTGATTGCTGAATACGGAGGATGGAGGAGACGGGCGGTCACTGAATACTGAGGATGGAGGAGATGGGTGGTCACTGAATACGGAGGATGGAGGAGACGGGCGGTCACTGAATACTGAGGATGGAGGAGACGGTTGGTCACTGAATATGGAGGATGGAGGAGACGGGCGGTCACTGAATACTGAGGATGGAGGAGACGGGCGGTCACTGAAAACTGAGGATGGAGGAGACGGACGGTCACTGAAAACTGAGGATGGAAGAGACGGGCGGTCACTGAATACTGAGGATGGAGGAGACGGGCGGTCACTGAATACTGAGGATGGAGGAGACAGGAGGTTACTGAATACTGAGGATGGAGGAGACGGGCGGTCACTGAATACTGAGGATGGAGGAGACAGGAGGTTACTGAATACTGAGGATGGAGGAGACGGGCGGTCACTGAATACTGAGGATGGAGGAGACAGGAGGTTACTGATTACTGAGGATGGAGGAGACGGGCGGTCACTGAATACTGAGGCCGGAGGATACGGGCGGTCACTGAATACTGAGGATGGAGGAGACGGGCGGTCACTGAAATTAGTCGCCATTTTCTAACAAAAAATATGTTACTATTAAATTCTTATCTTTTTTTATTCATTTAGAAGAATAAGGAAGAAGATCTCACGAGGCCACAGACAGATTTGTCAACAATGAGTGTCTCGGAGTACACATAATGCGGAGAGAAATCCGGTCAGATTGGCGCTCGCTATATATAGCCGTACAGCCGGCGTCTCGCTGTATACAGCGCTCATTAGCGGGATCCATTATTTCTCCCAGATCTGTCCGCTGTCTGGGTAAACGAGCGGCCCACAACCGTTTACTCTGCGTCTGTAGATTTAGGAGCAAATGTCATTGTGACAGACGAACAGATGAATTGTCAGAAAGAGAAAAAAATATCTAATTAGGCCACAGACGCCCTCCGTGCAAAAGACGCATCATCCCTCATCAGATACCTGCTCCCGTCTCATCTCTGCGGAATCAAACTAACGAGAGCTGATTTTATAAGAGGCCGGGGGCTCCCGCTGCAGAATAATGACTGCTGCACACTACCTGCTGACTGTACGCTGCCGCCATTGTAGGGGGATTATCAGGAAGGGGCCACACATTTATATCTAAGCCCTTAATCCCGAAGCTTCATGAGTTGCCAGTATTGCTTTGGGTTGTGCCCAGGATGACTATGAAGCACTGTCATGTTGTCTGATCCGTGATCTTAAAGGGTGTGTATACATTCGCAACCCCTTACAGAGGTCCTACAGGTCACAATAGACTCACAGTACAACATTTAGAAGATACAATGCCTGTAAGAGGAAAAATGCAGCAAATATTAACAATGAAAATCTCCATGCGTTATTTGTATGCAGCTCCTATGTGGTCCTATGTGTCTCTATGGTTACATAGTGTAGTCTTATGCAATGTTAGGCAGTAACAAATAACTGCAGGATCTCATTATGCATGCCATTCACTTATTTTAACACAGCAGTTCTTCATCAGTATTCTTCCAGCATTATAAGTGTTGGAACTTTCTGTCCATCACTTCCCAGCATGCATTCCTGTGGAGACATAGAACCGCCCCCACTTCCTGTAGAGACATAGAACCGCCCTCACTCACTGTAATACCAACATCTGATAATCAAAAATTCCCTTAAAGACCACACGATCTTTCCTCCCACTATATCAGGAACTCTTGTGTAAATACATTTAAATAGAACATGCAAATATAACAGAAAAGATCATAACTACAAAAACACATGAGATACAAAAATACAAGACTCCTGATCAAACGGGGAGTAAAAACTCCCTTTCTTGCTGGGAATAAATCGCCCTCCAAAAATAGTGCTGGAAGAGCACTTAATTAATTGCAAGAAACAAAAGTGAATATTCTCAAACACTGATTTAGAAAAAGACATAGATTAAGCAAAAACTCCCTTCAGTGCAAATTCAGCCTTTAACCAGACCCAGACTAAGGCTATGTGTCCACGGTAGAATGTACCTACGGATTTTTCTGCATGAAAATCCGCGACTTTCGCGGCAAATCCGCACCTTATTTTTGCCGCGGATTTGCCGCGGATTTACCGCGGATTACCGCGAATTTGCCGCGGATTTTGATGCAGATTTTTTTTTTTTTCCCCATTCTATACCCAAAATCCGCACCAAAATCCGCAACAATAATTGACATGCTGCAGATTTTTCCGGATCAAAATCCGCGGCAAATCCGCCGCGGAAAAATCCGCAGCATGGACACAGCATTTCCAAAATACAATTGAAATGGCTTGGAAGTGCCGCTGCTGCAGATTTTCGGAAAATCCGCGGTAAATCCGCGGCAAATCCGCGGCAAAATCCGCGGTAAATCGGCAGCGTAGGCACATAGCCTAAGAGAGAAAAATACTTATCAGGCATAGCTGCAGACTCAGGATGACATGGAAACATTACTGATGCAAAGGAACGAAAAAACGCTGTAGAAATAATTTCTGGAGAATCCAAAAGGCACAAAAAAGGCAAAACAAAAACCTAAATGGAAAGGCAAAAGCCTAAAGGCTGGAGGACAAAATTCAGGACATCTTCACATGAAGCAGAAACAATTATCACCGGCAAAGGTTAGACAGAGATTGCCTTCCTATATCCCCCCTGGACTCCATAGGCTTCCTGAAACAGTAATCATCTCCAACACCTGTCTGAGCGACAGATGAAGAATCAGATTCACTATCAGCACTAGCCACCAGAGAGAGCCCAGAAACACTCCCAGGAACAGCACCATCTCAGATTATATTCACAACAGTAACCTCCCTTGAGGATGGGTCGCCGAACCCTCACCAGAGCCGCCAGGCCTCTCAGGATAGGCATGATGGAAGGCACGACTCAATCTGTCAGCATTGTCTGAAGTGAATATCCAAGAATTGTCCTCCTGGTCGTAACCTTTCCACTTAACAAGGTACCGAAGCCTCCGTCTATTAAGACGGGAATCCAAAATGTTTTCAACTTCATACCCCAGATCCCCCTCTACCAACACAGGGTCAGGAGGTGCAGCAGTAGGAACTGCAGGTTCAACATGTCTCTTCAACAGAGACTTGTGAAAAACGTCATGAATCTTAAAAGACTCGGGAAGAGCCAAACGAAAAGATACAGGATTAATGATTTCCAAAATTTTGTAAGGACCAATAAATCTTGGCTTGAATTTATGAGAAAAAACCCTCATAGGAATAATTTTAGAGGAAATCCAAACCATGCCCCCCACTTTAAACTGGGGACCAACAGTCGTACTCCGGTTGGCAAAACTTTGAGCATTATCCGTGGAGACATAGAACCGCCCCCACTTCCTCTAGAGAGACATAGACCCGCCCCCACTTCCTGTGGAGACATAGAACAGCCCCCATTTCCTGTAGAGACATAGAACTGCCCCCCCTTCCCGTGGCGATATAGAACTGCCCCCACTTCCTGTGGAGACATAGAAACGCCCCCACCTCCTGTGGAGACATAGAACCGCCCCCACTTCCTGTGGAGACATAGAACCGCCCCCACTTCCTGTGGAGACATAGAACCGCCCCCACTTCCTGCAGAGACATAAACCCCCCACTTCCTCCAGAGGCATAAACCCACACCCACTTCCTCCAGAGGCATAGATCCACCCCCACTTCCTTCAGAGGCATAGACCCACCCCCACTTCCTCCAGTGGCATAGACCCGCCCCCACTTCCTACAGAGGCATAGACACATCCCCACTTCCTCCAGTGGCATAGACCTGCCCCCACTTCTTCCAGTGGCATAGACCCGCCCCCACTTCCTCCAGAGGCATAGACACATCCCCACTTCTTCCAGAGGCATAGCCCCTCCCCCACTTCCTCCAGAGGCATAGACCCGCCCCCACTTCCTCCAGAGGCATAGACACATCCCCACTTCCTCCAGAGGCATAGACCCGCCCCCACTTCCTCCAGAGTCATAGACACATCCCCACTTCTTCCAGAGGCATAGACCCGCCCCCACTTCCTCCAGAGGCATAGACCCGCCCCCACTTCCTCCAGAGGCATAGACCCACCCCCACTTCCTCCAGTGGCATAGACCCACCCCCACTTCCTCCAGTGGCATAGACTGACCCCCACTTCCTCCAGTGGCATAGACCCACCCCCACTTCCTCCAGTGGCATAGACCCACCCCCACTTCCTCCAGAGGCATAGACCCGCCCCCACTTCCTTTAAAGAGGCATAGACCCGCCCCCACTTTCTGCAGAGACATAGACCCGCCCCCACTTCCTGTAAAGAGGCATAGACCCGCCCCCATTTCCTGTAAAGAGGCAGAGACCCGCCCCCACTTCCTCCAGATTCATAGACCCGCCCCCACTTCCTGCAGAGATGTGTCGCCCTGGGCAAGCCAGGGGTCACAGGTCACAACACCACCACACCCCACACCCCAGGTAGGCACACCTAAGCTGAACCAAAAATCCTTGTTGCCTTCCTCCAGGAGTCTGATGATGCACACCAGGGGGTGGGCCAGGCGGTTGGCTCCGCCCACCGAGGAGCTCACAACTCTGGAGGCGGGAAAACCAGGCAGATGAGCCCAGGGTGAGCCTGTGTCAACAGCAGAGTAGCCCGAGTACGGCTAAAGTAAACAGCAAAGAAAAGTGGAAAAGGGGGAAAGCAAGAAGTGGTGACAGAGCAGAGAGTGTGCCAAGCCTGAGAGCCCAGCTTTGTGTAGGGCTAGAACAGCAAGGTCAGCGACGGCGGTGACTGTCCGGAGGGGGACCGTTCGGAAGTTCCTGGAAGGACCCCGTTGGCTGTGTGCCCGGTGGTCTGGAGCAGTGTTCCGAAGGACAGTCAGCACCAGGGCAGGGGCCTCTCGGACCCCGGCAAGGCTAGGAATCGCCAAATTTGCCGAATCCGTCAGTGAAGGGGACGTAGATTCCCCCAACAACCAAGTCCCGATTGAAGGCAACAGCCCAACCAGTACAACAGAGGCACCGCCACCGCCAGGGCACCAGTCTCTGAGGGCCAGCGCCTGCGGGCAAAGTGTAGTGCTCCTCCGGCCCAGCTTGAAGCCGGGGAGCGGGTTACCGGTGGGAACCCATCGCAACCATCCGTACATACAGGTGCAGGGAAGAGAGACATCACCGTCACCTGCCGGGGAAGCAAAGCAGCCGTCTGTGGGACCGTCCTACCAGCCGTTTGGTTTACCGTACAAACTGTGTCACGTCTCAGGCTGAGTGAGTACCACAGTGCCGCAAGGCACAGCGCTGACCCCGCGTCCCTGCGCCCACCAAGCCCTGCACCTCCCAAGCCATCACCGGGCCCCGGGATCACCAACCCCTACCCACGGAGGGGCAACACAACACCTGGCTGCTCCCCATCACCATCCCCGGGATCCCCGCATTGAGCAGCGGTGGTGCTACACATCACCACAACCGTGGGTGGCGTCACGGACATTATCCCAACACCCCAAACAACCCCCCTTTCACTCACGGGCGAGGAGTGCCGCTCGAGGAAAACCCCCGGGATCCGGCCTACGGCTCGAGCCACCACTGAGCAGCCGGACCCGAGCAGAAGGGGTGAGCGCGGTGTGCTGACACCCTCCTCCCCGCCCGCGACAGAGACATAGACCCGCCCCCACTTCCTGCAGAGGCATAGACCCACCCCCACTTCCTGCAGAGGAATAGACCCGCCCCCACTTCCTGCAGAGACATAGACCCGCCCCCTTTCCTATATTCCTCCTCAGCATCTTTGTTCCTTGAGACGGATTACACTGAATAGCAGGCAGTGGCAGCAAAGTGCACAGAAGGGAGACACCTAGTGACCGTCACTTTGTCGGACTAATAGGGGGCAAATAAAGACACTTTTGAATCCTACCTGCACTAACCACTATAGCACCGACCCCTGGAATCACTGATGAGCGCTTTATAACCCAGATGAAAGGCTGTCAGTGATCAGTTATGGACCATCCCTTTGATTACTTCCTTCCCTTACATGCACACGTTGCCCGGGGATGATTCTTCCGTATTTCTCAGCCCTGACTTTTCTCTGCTGGATTTCTCCGCACAGTTTAAGCATTAATAAGATGTAATGCTTCGAGTTCAATCCTTACAAGAATATCTGTTTTCTCTTACTCTCCGTCTTTACATTGCGCCTAGGGCAGAGTAAACTCTACGGAGGAGTTTAATAATCTGTCCCGCACATAAGCACTTTTATTGACCGCGATATAGATCCCCTCCTCAGCTGCTTTCTTATCAAGCGCAAGGAAAGAAAATTTATGAATAAAAATGACTTTCGGAGTCTGCTCTGCTGCCAAGGACTGGGAAGCAGCAGCTACATTTTACATAATAGATACTAAATAATGTTGTTTTGTTGTTTACTCTATATCAGCATAACACTATTCCTTTCTTCCCAATCCACCACCATATCTGATGATAATATCGGCCGCACCATGTCTGATGATAATACCGTCCACACCATGTCTGATAATAATACCAGCTGCACCGTGTCTGATGATAATACCGGCCGCACCATGTCTGATGATAATACCAGCCGCACCATGTCTGATGACAACACCGGCCGCACCGTGTCTGATGATAATACCGGCCGCACCATGTTTGATGATAATACCAGCCGCACCATGTCTGATGACAACACCGGCCGCGCCGTGTCTGATGATAATACCGGCCGCACCATGTCTGATGACAAGACCGGCCGCACTGTGTCTGATGAAAATACCGTCCGCACCATGTCTGATGATAATACCGGCCGCACCATGTCTGATGATAATACCGGCCGCACCATGTCTGATGACAATACCGGCCGCACCGTGTCTGATGATAATACCGGCCGCACCATGTCTGATGATAATACCGGCCGCACCGTGTCTGATGATAATACCGGCCGCAACGTGTCTGATGATAATACCGGCCACACCATGTCTGATGATAATACCGGCCGCACCGTGTCTGATGATAATACCGGCCACACCGTGTCTGATGATAATACCGGCCGCAACGTGTCTGATGATAATACCGGCCACACCATGTCTGATGATAATACCGGCCACACCGTGTCTGATGATAATACCGGCCACACCATGTCTGATGATAATACCGGCCGCACCGTGTCTGATGATAATACCGGCCGCACCATGTCTGATGATAATACCAGCCGCACCATGTCTGATGACAACACCGGCCGCACCGTGTCTGATGATAATACCGGCCGCACCATGTTTGATGATAATACCAGCCGCACCATGTCTGATGACAACACCGGCCGCACCGTGTCTGATGATAATACCGGCCGCACCATGTCTGATGACAAGACCGGCCGCACTGTGTCTGATGAAAATACCGTCCGCACCATGTCTGATGATAATACCGGCCGCACCATGTCTGATGATAATACCGGCCGCACCATGTCTGATGATAATACCGGCCGCACCGTGTCTGATGATAATACCGGCTGCACCATGTCTGATAATAATACCAGCTGCACCGTGTCTGATGATAATACCGGCCACACCGTGTCTGATGATAATACCGGCCGCACCGTGTCTGATGATAATACCGGCCGCACCATGTCTGATGATAATACCAGCCGCACCATGTCTGATGACAACACCGGCCGCACCGTGTCTGATGATAATACCGGCCGCACCATGTTTGATGATAATACCAGCCGCACCATGTCTGATGACAACACCGGCCGCACCGTGTCTGATGATAATACCGGCCGCACCATGTCTGATGACAAGACCGGCCGCACTGTGTCTGATGAAAATACCGTCCGCACCATGTCTGATGATAATACCGGCCGCACCATGTCTGATGATAATACCGGCCGCACCATGTCTGATGACAATACCGGCCGCACCGTGTCTGATGATAATACCGGCCGCACCATGTCTGATGATAATACCGGCCGCACCGTGTCTGATGATAATACCGGCCGCAACGTGTCTGATGATAATACCGGCCACACCATGTCTGATGATAATACCGGCCGCACCGTGTCTGATGATAATACCGGCCACACCGTGTCTGATGATAATACCGGCCACACCATGTCTGATGATAATACCGGCCGCACCGTGTCTGATGATAATACCGGCCGAACCGTGTCTGATGATAATACCGGCCGCACCATGTCTGAGGATAATACCGGCCGCACCATGTCTGATGATAATACCAGCTGCATCGTGTCTGAGGATAATACCGGCTGCACCATGTCTGATGATAATACCGTCCACACCATGTCTGATAATAATACCGGCCGCACTATGTGTGATGATAATACCGGCTGCACCATGTCTGATGATAATACCGTCCACACCATGTCTGATGATAATACCGGCCGCACTGTGTCTGATGATAATACCGGCCGCATTGTGTCTGATGATAATACCGGCCGAACCGTGTCTGATGATAATACCGGCCGCACCATGTCTGAGGATAATACCGGCCGCACCATGTCTGATGATAATACCAGCTGCATCGTGTCTGAGGATAATACCGGCTGCACCATGTCTGATGATAATACCAGCTGCACCGTGTCTGATGATAATACCGGCCGCACCGTGTCTGATGATAATACCGGCCGCACCATGTCTGATGATAATACCAGCCGCACCGTGTGTGATGATAATACCGGCCGCACCGTTTCTGATGATAATAGCAGTCACACCGTGTCTAATGATAATACCAGCCGCACCGTGTCTGATGATAATACCGGCTGCACCGTGTCTGATGATAATACCGGCCGCACCATGTCTGATGATTATACCGGCTGCACCATGTCTGATGATAATACCAGCCGCACCGTGTCTGATGATAATACCGGCCGCACCGTTTCTGATGATAATAGCAGTCGCACCGTGTCTGATGATAATACCAGCCGCACCGTGTCTGATGATAATACCAGTCGCACCGTGTCTGATGATAATACCGGCTGCACCGTGTCTGATGATAATACCGGCCGCACCGTGTCTGATGATAATACCGGCCACACCATGTCTGATGATAATACCGGCCACACCGTGTCGGATGATAATACTGGCCGCATCGTGTCTGATGATAATACCGGCCAAACCGTGTCTGATGATAATACTGGCCGCACCATGTCTGAGGATAATACCGGCCACACCATGCCTGATGATAATACCAGCTGCACCCTGTCTGATGGTAATACCGGCCGCACCATGTCTGATGATAATACCAGTCGCACCGTGTCTGATGATAATACCAGCTGCACCGTGTCTGATGATAATACCAGCTGCACCGTGTCTGATGACAATACCGGCCGCACTGTGTCTGATGATAATACCGGCCGCACCGTGTCTGATGACAAGACCGGCCGCACCGTGTCTGATGATAATACCGGCCGCACCGTGTCTGATGATTATACCGGCCGCACCGTGTCTGATGACAAGACCGGCCGCACCGTGTCTGATGATAATACCGGCCGCACCGTGTCTGATGATTATACCGGCCGCACCGTGTCTGATGATAATACCGGCCGCACCGTGTCTGATGATAATACCAGTCGCACCGTGTCTGATGATAATACCAGCCGCACTATGTCTGATGATAATACCGGCCGCACCGTGTCTGATGATAATACCGGACGCACCATGTCTGATGACAATACCGGCCGCACCATGTCTGATGATAATACCGGTCACATCATGTCTGATGATAATACCAACTACACCATGTCTGATGATAATACCGGCCGCACTATGTGTGATGATAATACCGGCAACACCATGTCTGATGATAATACCGACCGCACCATGTCTGATGATAATACCGGCAACACCATGTCTGATGATAATACCGGCCGCACCATGTCTGATGATAATACCGGCCGCACCGTGTCTGATGATAATACCGTCTGCACTGTGTCTGATGATAATACTGGCCGCACCGTGTCTGATGATAATACCGGCCGCACCATGTCTGATGATAATACCGGCCACACCATGTCTGATGATAATACCGGCCGCACCGTGTCTGATGATAATACCGGCTGCACCTTGTCTGATGATAATACCGGCCACTCCATGAATGATGATAATACCGGCCACACCCTGTCTGATGATAATACGGTCTGCACCGTGTCTGATGATAATACCGGCTGCACCGTGTCTGATGATAATACTGGCCACACCATGTCCGATGATAATACCAGCCGCTCTATGTCTGATGATAATACCGTCTGCACCGTGTCTGATGATAATACCGGCTGCACCGTGTCTGATGATAATACTGGCCACACCATGTCCGATGATAATACCAGCCGCTCTATGTCTGATGATAATACCGTCTGCACCGTGTCTGATGATAATACCGGCTGCATCATGTCTGATGATAATACCGTCTGCACCGTGTCTGATGATAATATCGGCTGCACCGTGTCTGATGATAATACTGGCCACACCGTGTCTGATGATAATACTGGCCGCTCCATGTCCGATGATAATACCAGCCGCTCTATGTGATGATAATACCGGCTGCTCCATGTCTGTTTACTAATACCGGCCACATCGTGTCTGATGATAATACCGGCCGCTCCAAGTCCGATGATAATACCAGCCGCTCTATGTCTGATGATAATACCGACCGCACCGTGTCTGATGATAATACCAGCCGCTCTATGTCTGATGATAATACCGGCCACACCATGTCTGACGATAATACCAGCCGCACCGTGTCTGATGATAATACCGGCCGCACCGTGTCTGATGATAATACCAGCCACACCATGTCTGATGATAATAGCGGCCGCACCATGTCTGATGATAATACCGGCTGCACTGTGTCTGATGATAATACCGGCTGCACTGTGTCTGATGATAATACCGGCTGCACTGTGTCTGATGATAATACCGGCTGCACTGTGTCTGATGATAATACCGGCTGCTCCATGTCTGATGATAATACCGGCTGCACTGTGTCTGATGATAATACCGGCTGCACTGTGTCTGATGATAATACCGGCTGCACTGTGTCTGATGATAATACCGGCCACACCATGTCTGATGATAATACCGGCTGCACCGTGTCTGATGATAATACCGGCTGCACTGTGTCTGATGATAATACCGGCCGCACTGTGTCTGATGATAATACTGGCCGCACTGTGTCTGATGATAATACCGGCCGCACCGTGTCTGATGATAATACCGGCCGCACCGTGTCTGATGATAATACCGGCCACACCATGTCTGATGATAATACCGGTCACACCATGTCTGATGATAATACCAGCCACACCATGTCTGATGATAATACCGGTCACACCATGTCTGATGATAATACCGGTCACACCATGTCTGATGATAATACCGGCCACACCATGTCTGATGATAATACCGGCCGCACCGTGTCTGATGATAATACCGGCCACACCGTGTCTGATGATAATACCGGT
Source organism: Anomaloglossus baeobatrachus (assembly GCF_048569485.1). NCBI lineage: Eukaryota > Metazoa > Chordata > Amphibia > Anura > Aromobatidae > Anomaloglossus > Anomaloglossus baeobatrachus. Next base: position 18,975,639 of record NC_134362.1, read on the forward strand.
CACACCATGTCTGATGATAATACCGGTCACACTATGTCTGATGATAATACCGGTCACACCATGTCTGATGATAATACCGGCCACACCGTGTCTGATGATAATACCGACCACACCGTGTCTGATGATAATACCGGTCACACCATGTCTGATGATAATACCGGCCACACCGTGTCTGATGATAATACCGGCCACACCATGTCTGATGATAATACCGGCCGCACCGTGTCTGATGATAATACCGGCCGCACCATGTCTGATGATAATACCAGCCGCACCGTGTGTGATGATAATACCGGCCGCACCGTTTCTGATGATAATAGCAGTCACACCGTGTCTAATGATAATACCAGCCGCACCGTGTCTGATGATAATACCGGCTGCACCGTGTCTGATGATAATACCGGCCGCACCATGTCTGATGATTATACCGGCTGCACCATGTCTGATGATAATACCAGCCGCACCGTGTCTGATGATAATACCGGCCGCACCGTTTCTGATGATAATAGCAGTCGCACCGTGTCTGATGATAATACCAGCCGCACCGTGTCTGATGATAATACCAGTCGCACCGTGTCTGATGATAATACCGGCTGCACCGTGTCTGATGATAATACCGGCCGCACCGTGTCTGATGATAATACCGGCCACACCATGTCTGATGATAATACCGGCCACACCGTGTCGGATGATAATACTGGCCGCATCGTGTCTGATGATAATACCGGCCAAACCGTGTCTGATGATAATACTGGCCGCACCATGTCTGAGGATAATACCGGCCACACCATGCCTGATGATAATACCAGCTGCACCCTGTCTGATGGTAATACCGGCCGCACCATGTCTGATGATAATACCAGTCGCACCGTGTCTGATGATAATACCAGCTGCACCGTGTCTGATGATAATACCAGCTGCACCGTGTCTGATGACAATACCGGCCGCACTGTGTCTGATGATAATACCGGCCGCACCGTGTCTGATGACAAGACCGGCCGCACCGTGTCTGATGATAATACCGGCCGCACCGTGTCTGATGATTATACCGGCCGCACCGTGTCTGATGACAAGACCGGCCGCACCGTGTCTGATGATAATACCGGCCGCACCGTGTCTGATGATTATACCGGCCGCACCGTGTCTGATGATAATACCGGCCGCACCGTGTCTGATGATAATACCAGTCGCACCGTGTCTGATGATAATACCAGCCGCACTATGTCTGATGATAATACCGGCCGCACCGTGTCTGATGATAATACCGGACGCACCATGTCTGATGACAATACCGGCCGCACCATGTCTGATGATAATACCGGTCACATCATGTCTGATGATAATACCAACTACACCATGTCTGATGATAATACCGGCCGCACTATGTGTGATGATAATACCGGCAACACCATATCTGATGATAATACCGACCGCACCATGTCTGATGATAATACCGGCAACACCATGTCTGATGATAATACCGGCCGCACCATGTCTGATGATAATACCGGCCGCACCGTGTCTGATGATAATACCGTCTGCACTGTGTCTGATGATAATACTGGCCGCACCGTGTCTGATGATAATACCGGCCGCACCATGTCTGATGATAATACCGGCCACACCATGTCTGATGATAATACCGGCCGCACCGTGTCTGATGATAATACCGGCTGCACCTTGTCTGATGATAATACCGGCCACTCCATGAATGATGATAATACCGGCCACACCCTGTCTGATGATAATACGGTCTGCACCGTGTCTGATGATAATACCGGCTGCACCGTGTCTGATGATAATACTGGCCACACCATGTCCGATGATAATACCAGCCGCTCTATGTCTGATGATAATACCGTCTGCACCGTGTCTGATGATAATACCGGCTGCACCGTGTCTGATGATAATACTGGCCACACCATGTCCGATGATAATACCAGCCGCTCTATGTCTGATGATAATACCGTCTGCACCGTGTCTGATGATAATACCGGCTGCATCATGTCTGATGATAATACCGTCTGCACCGTGTCTGATGATAATATCGGCTGCACCGTGTCTGATGATAATACTGGCCACACCGTGTCTGATGATAATACTGGCCGCTCCATGTCCGATGATAATACCAGCCGCTCTATGTGATGATAATACCGGCTGCTCCATGTCTGTTTACTAATACCGGCCACATCGTGTCTGATGATAATACCGGCCGCTCCAAGTCCGATGATAATACCAGCCGCTCTATGTCTGATGATAATACCGACCGCACCGTGTCTGATGATAATACCAGCCGCTCTATGTCTGATGATAATACCGGCCGCACCATGTCTGACGATAATACCAGCCGCACCGTGTCTGATGATAATACCGGCCGCACCGTGTCTGATGATAATACCAGCCACACCATGTCTGATGATAATAGCGGCCGCACCATGTCTGATGATAATACCGGCTGCACTGTGTCTGATGATAATACCGGCTGCACTGTGTCTGATGATAATACCGGCTGCACTGTGTCTGATGATAATACCGGCTGCACTGTGTCTGATGATAATACCGGCTGCTCCATGTCTGATGATAATACCGGCTGCACTGTGTCTGATGATAATACCGGCTGCACTGTGTCTGATGATAATACCGGCTGCACTGTGTCTGATGATAATACCGGCCACACCATGTCTGATGATAATACCGGCTGCACCGTGTCTGATGATAATACCGGCTGCACCATGTCTGATGATAATACTGGCCGCACTGTGTCTGATGATAATACCGGCCGCACCGTGTCTGATGATAATACCGGCCGCACCGTGTCTGATGATAATACCGGCCACACCATGTCTGATGATAATACCGGTCACACCATGTCTGATGATAATACCAGCCACACCATGTCTGATGATAATACCGGTCACACCATGTCTGATGATAATACCGGTCACACCATGTCTGATGATAATACCGGCCACACCATGTCTGATGATAATACCGGCCGCACCGTGTCTGATGATAATACCGGCCACACCGTGTCTGATGATAATACCGGTCACACCATGTCTGATGATAATACCGGTCACACTATGTCTGATGATAATACCGGTCACACCATGTCTGATGATAATACCGGCCGCACCGTGTCTGATGATAATACCGACCACACCGTGTCTGATGATAATACCGGTCACACCATGTCTGATGATAATACCGGCCACACCGTGTCTGATGATAATACCGGCCACACCATGTCTGATGATAATACCGGCCACACCGTGTCTGATGATAATACCGGTCACACCATGTCTGATGATAATACTGGCCGCACCGTGTCTGATGATAATACCGGCCGCACCGTGTCTGATGATAATACCGGCCGCACCGTGTCTGATGATAATACCGGCCACACCATGTCTGATGATAATACCGGTCACACCATGTCTGATGATAATACCGGTCACACCATGTCTGATGATAATACCGGCCACACCATGTCTGATGATAATACCGGTCACACCATGTCTGATGATAATACCGGCCGCACCGTGTCTGATGATAATACCGGCCGCACCGTGTCTGATGATAATACCGGCTGCTCCATGTCTGATGATAATACCGGCCGCACCATGGCTGATGATAATATTGCCCGCACTATGTCTGATGATAATACCGGCTGCACCATGTCTGATGATAATACCGGCTGCACCATGTCTGATGATAATAATGGCTGCACCATGTCTAATGATAATACCGGCCGCACCATGTCTGATGATAATACCGGCCGCACCGTGTCTGATGATAATACCGGCACACCGTGTCTGATGATAATACCGGCCGCACCGTGTCTGATGATAATACCGGCCGCACCGTGTCTGATGATAATACCGGCACACCGTGTCTGATGATAATACCGGCTGCACCATGTCTAATGATAATACCGGCCGCACCGTGTCTGATGATAATACCGGCCGTACCGTGTCTGATGATAATACCGGCCGCACCATGTCTGATGATAATACCGGCCGCACCGTGTCTGATGATAATACCGGCTGCATCATGTCTGATGATAATACCGTCTGCACCGTGTCTGATGATAATATCGGCTGCACCGTGTCTGATGATAATACTGGCCACACCGTGTCTGATGATAATACTGGCCGCTCCATGTCCGATGATAATACCAGCCGCTCTATGTGATGATAATACCGGCTGCTCCATGTCTGTTTACTAATACCGGCCACATCGTGTCTGATGATAATACCGGCCGCTCCAAGTCCGATGATAATACCAGCCGCTCTATGTCTGATGATAATACCGACCGCACCGTGTCTGATGATAATACCAGCCGCTCTATGTCTGATGATAATACCGGCCGCACCATGTCTGACGATAATACCAGCCGCACCGTGTCTGATGATAATACCGGCCGCACCGTGTCTGATGATAATACCAGCCACACCATGTCTGATGATAATAGCGGCCGCACCATGTCTGATGATAATACCGGCTGCACTGTGTCTGATGATAATACCGGCTGCACTGTGTCTGATGATAATACCGGCTGCACTGTGTCTGATGATAATACCGGCTGCACTGTGTCTGATGATAATACCGGCTGCTCCATGTCTGATGATAATACCGGCTGCACTGTGTCTGATGATAATACCGGCTGCACTGTGTCTGATGATAATACCGGCTGCACTGTGTCTGATGATAATACCGGCCACACCATGTCTGATGATAATACCGGCTGCACCGTGTCTGATGATAATACCGGCTGCACCATGTCTGATGATAATACTGGCCGCACTGTGTCTGATGATAATACCGGCCGCACCGTGTCTGATGATAATACCGGCCGCACCGTGTCTGATGATAATACCGGCCACACCATGTCTGATGATAATACCGGTCACACCATGTCTGATGATAATACCAGCCACACCATGTCTGATGATAATACCGGTCACACCATGTCTGATGATAATACCGGTCACACCATGTCTGATGATAATACCGGCCACACCATGTCTGATGATAATACCGGCCGCACCGTGTCTGATGATAATACCGGCCACACCGTGTCTGATGATAATACCGGTCACACCATGTCTGATGATAATACCGGTCACACTATGTCTGATGATAATACCGGTCACACCATGTCTGATGATAATACCGGCCACACCGTGTCTGATGATAATACCGACCACACCGTGTCTGATGATAATACCGGTCACACCATGTCTGATGATAATACCGGCCACACCGTGTCTGATGATAATACCGGCCACACCATGTCTGATGATAATACCGGCCGCACCGTGTCTGATGATAATACCGGCCGCACCATGTCTGATGATAATACCAGCCGCACCGTGTGTGATGATAATACCGGCCGCACCGTTTCTGATGATAATAGCAGTCACACCGTGTCTAATGATAATACCAGCCGCACCGTGTCTGATGATAATACCGGCTGCACCGTGTCTGATGATAATACCGGCCGCACCATGTCTGATGATTATACCGGCTGCACCATGTCTGATGATAATACCAGCCGCACCGTGTCTGATGATAATACCGGCCGCACCGTTTCTGATGATAATAGCAGTCGCACCGTGTCTGATGATAATACCAGCCGCACCGTGTCTGATGATAATACCAGTCGCACCGTGTCTGATGATAATACCGGCTGCACCGTGTCTGATGATAATACCGGCCGCACCGTGTCTGATGATAATACCGGCCACACCATGTCTGATGATAATACCGGCCACACCGTGTCGGATGATAATACTGGCCGCATCGTGTCTGATGATAATACCGGCCAAACCGTGTCTGATGATAATACTGGCCGCACCATGTCTGAGGATAATACCGGCCACACCATGCCTGATGATAATACCAGCTGCACCCTGTCTGATGGTAATACCGGCCGCACCATGTCTGATGATAATACCAGTCGCACCGTGTCTGATGATAATACCAGCTGCACCGTGTCTGATGACAATACCGGCCGCACTGTGTCTGATGATAATACCGGCCGCACCGTGTCTGATGACAAGACCGGCCGCACCGTGTCTGATGATAATACCGGCCGCACCGTGTCTGATGATTATACCGGCCGCACCGTGTCTGATGACAAGACCGGCCGCACCGTGTCTGATGATAATACCGGCCGCACCGTGTCTGATGATTATACCGGCCGCACCGTGTCTGATGATAATACCGGCCGCACCGTGTCTGATGATAATACCAGTCGCACCGTGTCTGATGATAATACCAGCCGCACTATGTCTGATGATAATACCGGCCGCACCGTGTCTGATGATAATACCGGACGCACCATGTCTGATGACAATACCGGCCGCACCATGTCTGATGATAATACCGGTCACATCATGTCTGATGATAATACCAACTACACCATGTCTGATGATAATACCGGCCGCACTATGTGTGATGATAATACCGGCAACACCATGTCTGATGATAATACCGACCGCACCATGTCTGATGATAATACCGGCAACACCATGTCTGATGATAATACCGGCCGCACCATGTCTGATGATAATACCGGCCGCACCGTGTCTGATGATAATACCGTCTGCACTGTGTCTGATGATAATACTGGCCGCACCGTGTCTGATGATAATACCGGCCGCACCATGTCTGATGATAATACCGGCCACACCATGTCTGATGATAATACCGGCCGCACCGTGTCTGATGATAATACCGGCTGCACCTTGTCTGATGATAATACCGGCCACTCCATGAATGATGATAATACCGGCCACACCCTGTCTGATGATAATACGGTCTGCACCGTGTCTGATGATAATACCGGCTGCACCGTGTCTGATGATAATACTGGCCACACCATGTCCGATGATAATACCAGCCGCTCTATGTCTGATGATAATACCGTCTGCACCGTGTCTGATGATAATACCGGCTGCACCGTGTCTGATGATAATACTGGCCACACCATGTCCGATGATAATACCAGCCGCTCTATGTCTGATGATAATACCGTCTGCACCGTGTCTGATGATAATACCGGCTGCATCATGTCTGATGATAATACCGTCTGCACCGTGTCTGATGATAATATCGGCTGCACCGTGTCTGATGATAATACTGGCCACACCGTGTCTGATGATAATACTGGCCGCTCCATGTCCGATGATAATACCAGCCGCTCTATGTGATGATAATACCGGCTGCTCCATGTCTGTTTACTAATACCGGCCACATCGTGTCTGATGATAATACCGGCCGCTCCAAGTCCGATGATAATACCAGCCGCTCTATGTCTGATGATAATACCGACCGCACCGTGTCTGATGATAATACCAGCCGCTCTATGTCTGATGATAATACCGGCCGCACCATGTCTGACGATAATACCAGCCGCACCGTGTCTGATGATAATACCGGCCGCACCGTGTCTGATGATAATACCAGCCACACCATGTCTGATGATAATAGCGGCCGCACCATGTCTGATGATAATACCGGCTGCACTGTGTCTGATGATAATACCGGCTGCACTGTGTCTGATGATAATACCGGCTGCACTGTGTCTGATGATAATACCGGCTGCACTGTGTCTGATGATAATACCGGCTGCTCCATGTCTGATGATAATACCGGCTGCACTGTGTCTGATGATAATACCGGCTGCACTGTGTCTGATGATAATACCGGCTGCACTGTGTCTGATGATAATACCGGCCACACCATGTCTGATGATAATACCGGCTGCACCGTGTCTGATGATAATACCGGCTGCACCATGTCTGATGATAATACTGGCCGCACTGTGTCTGATGATAATACCGGCCGCACCGTGTCTGATGATAATACCGGCCGCACCGTGTCTGATGATAATACCGGCCACACCATGTCTGATGATAATACCGGTCACACCATGTCTGATGATAATACCAGCCACACCATGTCTGATGATAATACCGGTCACACCATGTCTGATGATAATACCGGTCACACCATGTCTGATGATAATACCGGCCACACCATGTCTGATGATAATACCGGCCGCACCGTGTCTGATGATAATACCGGCCACACCGTGTCTGATGATAATACCGGTCACACCATGTCTGATGATAATACCGGTCACACTATGTCTGATGATAATACCGGTCACACCATGTCTGATGATAATACCGGCCACACCGTGTCTGATGATAATACCGACCACACCGTGTCTGATGATAATACCGGTCACACCATGTCTGATGATAATACCGGCCACACCGTGTCTGATGATAATACCGGCCACACCATGTCTGATGATAATACCGGCCACACCGTGTCTGATGATAATACCGGTCACACCATGTCTGATGATAATACTGGCCGCACCGTGTCTGATGATAATACCGGCCGCACCGTGTCTGATGATAATACCGGCCGCACCGTGTCTGATGATAATACCGGCCACACCATGTCTGATGATAATACCGGTCACACCATGTCTGATGATAATACCGGTCACACCATGTCTGATGATAATACCGGCCACACCATGTCTGATGATAATACCGGTCACACCATGTCTGATGATAATACCGGCCGCACCGTGTCTGATGATAATACCGGCCGCACCGTGTCTGATGATAATACCGGCTGCTCCATGTCTGATGATAATACCGGCCGCACCATGGCTGATGATAATATTGCCCGCACTATGTCTGATGATAATACCGGCTGCACCATGTCTGATGATAATACCGGCTGCACCATGTCTGATGATAATAATGGCTGCACCATGTCTAATGATAATACCGGCCGCACCATGTCTGATGATAATACCGGCCGCACCGTGTCTGATGATAATACCGGCACACCGTGTCTGATGATAATACCGGCCGCACCGTGTCTGATGATAATACCGGCCGCACCGTGTCTGATGATAATACCGGCACACCGTGTCTGATGATAATACCGGCTGCACCATGTCTAATGATAATACCGGCCGCACCGTGTCTGATGATAATACCGGCCGTACCGTGTCTGATGATAATACCGGCCGCACCATGTCTGATGATAATACCGGCCGCACCGTGTCTGATGATAATACCGGCCGCACCGTGTCTGATGATAATACCGGCCACACCGTGTCTGATGATAATACCGGCCACACCATGTCTGATGATAATACCAGTCACACCATGTCTGATGATAATACCAGCCACACCATGTCTGATGATAATACCAGCCACACCATGTCTGATGATAATACCGGCCTCACCGTGTCTGATGATAATACCGGCCGCACCGTGTCTGATGATAATACCGGCCGCACCATGTCTGATGATAATACCGGCCGCACCATGTCTGATGATAATACCGTCCGCACCATGTCCCGTCCTTTGTCTGTTATTGTAACTGTGATGTTTGTTGGGACACGACCTATTGATTAACGAAATGGTAACAATCACTTGACAGGAGGAATAACAGAGGGACAGCACAACGCAGTTTTTACTAAAAAAATGTTTCTAAAATAGACTTGTTGGAAAAGCCAAAAGTTCTTCTTTAAGAGGGCAGAAACTGTGCTCTTTTGCTCCAACGGGCATAGCTTTTTTGGAGGCTGCATGGTTGGTCCATCATAGTCCGTAGATAACTACCCCGAAAAAAAAGATAGGGTCTTCTATTATTTTTTGCTCCAAAAGATGCACCAGGGTTTATTTTCAGGGGATATCTTCTATTTTCCCATGAACAACAATCCACATTTATTCATCACATTCTGGAACATCAACATTTTTAGTTCCTCCTATTACTGGGTCAGATGCACACTGCCTTATCTGCTCTGTTATTCTCGTGGTGCAGAACCCGTCCTATAGTGGTGGGTATAGACCATATTTACAATGGTGTAAATTACCTCCTTAAATTTATTATTCTCTATATACTGCTAAGTCTCCCCCCAAAAGAAAGCAGACACCCCCTAAAAGAACCGCACTTACCAGACCTCAAACAATTAGAGTTGGCCAGTGAATGGGCTCTCACATACAGATCTGCACTGCTGTCAGGTCCCCCTGCATTCTACAGCGGTTGTCTCCCCCTGGTGACTGGAAGCAGTGCGGAGTGATACTGGTACCCGATCTGCTTGTGAGAGCTGCAGTGCAATACAGGTGGCATGGCGAAGAACCTGACAGGAACTCAGATCTCTGTGTGAGAGCCCATCCACCATTGTCACTTGCCAACTATAATTGTTTTTGGTCAGGTGAGTGCGATTTTTTTTTTTTTTTTAGAGAGGAGGGGGTCTGCTTCCTTTTGGGGATGTCTGCTTTCTTTGGTGAAGAGTCCTGCTGTATTCTTTAACTTTTTTAGCTGCTTGGACACTTCCTTATGGAACCGCAACAAGGGCTTATTTTTGGAGTAGGGCTTACAGTTTATGCATACTCAAAAAAGCCCCCAAAATCCTACCAGGACTTATTTTGGGTGTAGGTCATATTTTGGGGGGTTAAATATGGCTTTTTGGAAAGATTTGGAGCAAGGAACACAATATTTGTTTTTTTGCCACTTAGTTATAGTGATCACAACGGTGCAAAGGTCCAGACTTCCACCAGTCAGACTTCGGTGGCATATTGTGGTCTGCCATTAAAGGGGTTGTCTAATCACACATTTGCTTAATAATTTTCGGAACTCCCATGTGAATGATTATAAAAAAAAAACTGCACGTAGCAATAATAATAATAATAATAATAATAATAATTAATAATTGTATTCATTTACATAGCGCTATTAATTCCACAGAGCTTTACATACATTGGCAACGCTGTCCCCATTGGGGCTCACAATCTAAAGTCCCTATCTGTATGTCTTTGGAGTGTGGGAGGAAACCGGAGAACCCGGAGGAAACCCACGCAAACACGGGGAGAACATACAAACTCCTTGCAGATGGTGTCCTTGGTGGGATTTGAACACAGGACCCCAGCGCTGCAAGACTGCAGTGCTAACCACTGAGCCACCACATGACTACAGTGCTAACCACTGAGCCACCACAAGACTGCAGTGCTAACCACTGAGCCACCACATGACTACAGTGCTAACCACTGAGCCACCACAAGACTGCAGTGCTAACCACTGAGCCACCACATGACTGCAGTGCTAACCACTGAGCCACCACATGACTACAGTGCTAACCACTGAGCCACCACAAGACTGCAGTGCTAACCACTGAGCCACCACAAGACTGCAGTGCTAACCACTGAGCCACCCCATGACTGCTGTGCTAACCACTGAGCCACCGTGCCGCCCGTAATCTTTCTTTTTAGTGTCAAACTTTATTTAGCCAAGTAGGCGTGGTCCACAAAAACACATTTTTATGGCTTGTGATAAGTTTTTAACAAGGCAAAGGTAAGGGGGAAAAATCATTTCACCATTTCAGGCAAAAAATAAGTTGGTGGTCGTCCTGCAGCGGATGATCCTGGTGGGCCGGTTCCCACTTGTGTAGACACACAGGATAGATGGTATATCCAGCCCCAATGTAAAGTTTCTAAAGAGTCAAAATATATTTAATCTTCATAAAAGCAAATTTGTAAAAGAAAAAAAAGGTTTAAAAGTGACACACACAATCTACATGTTTCAAATCCATCATAAGTTTGACTTGTAAATCATTTTTTTTTTTTACAAATGAGCTCTCATGAAGATTACATTTTGACTTTGTAAATACTTTACATTCTGATTGGATTTTAAAAGTATCTTTTTCTCAGAAATGTTGCAGTGTTTCAGCATGATACATTAATGGCCGCCCGTAGTTTGGTCAGCGTGAATCAGCTGTAGAGATCCCTTTACCTTAATGTGTGTATGAGCCCTAATATCGTGTCTCGATGACTTTGGGATTGTGGGGAACCAGGCTCCTAATCAGTCCCACAAGCTAGGGGGCCCTATGCTATTCTCAGGGATACTCCTGATGGTGGAGAGGCCTGAGCCTCCTTCCTGGCCCTGCTCCTGACTAATTCTGATCTAATTCCCCCTCCCCTCAGGGAGTGACAGGACATGGGTTTGTTGAAACTACAGAAAAAAACAGACAATACACACACACACACACACATACACACACACACATACACACACACACGCATACACACACACGCATACATACACACACATACAAACATACACACACACACACATACACACAAATACATACATACACACACACACATACACACACACACACACACACACACATACACACACACGCATACATACACACACATACATACACACACACGCATACACACACGCATACATACACACACATACATACATACACACACATACACACAAATACATACATACACACACACATACACACACACGCATACATACACACACATACATACATACACACACATACATACATACACACACACACACACACATACACACAAATACATACATACACACACACATACACACACACGCATACATACACACACATACATACATACACACACATACATACATACACACACATACATACACACACATACACACAAATACATACATACACACACACATACACATAAATACATACATACACACACATACATATACACACACATACATACACACACACATACATACACACATATACATACACACATACACACACACACACAATAAGAGATTTAAGTGGAAAACAAGATCAGGAAGGAAGTACAAAATGAGAGGGTAAACTCCACAACCCCACTAAGTAAAAAGCACCACTAGACTCAACTTTCACCAGAGAGAGTCTGTGACACCACACCTCACTGTCCAACACAGAATAAACTACAGCTGGCATAGTTAGAAGGATTCCACCAGCATAAATAGGAGGGAAGCAGATGTGATAGGTCCCCCTACAACATGTGATTAAGGGAGCAAGCAGACCAGCATACATAAACTCTTGCTAGCCTGCCTATGAATCAGCACACAGCAGATTGATGCCTGAGGCTGCCTGTGTTGATCCCAGACACCAGATGTGGATCTGAACAGAGTCCAATGCCGCCATGACAGTTGGCGAAACTTGTGCAAAACTCCGTGTGACAAATCTCTGGGCTGATTTCTACACTTAAAGGAGAATTTTATGCGCCAAATTGTTAAAGAAGTCATAGAAGATTAGAAAAGTATAATGTAACTTTAGTGCCCGACTTAATCCGCAGGGTAAGCATTGCTTTGCAACTCATTCCCTTTCATTAAGCTGACCTGCAATACCAGACACTGCCTCCTGACAGGTGTGGCACTGTTCCTGTACAAATCCCTTTAAAGCTACTCTTTGGCTATTCCCTCTCAGGGTGGATGACTTTGAGGACGTTCTTTATGGGCAGAGCGTTCCCCGAGTGGCTTGGAGTCCGCACACTCTGATATAATCAGATGGACCGCCTGGAGTAAGAGCGCATACAGCCAATGTATTGCACATTTTCTTCTGTTTTTTTATTTTTCTGGCCATCTCCGCAGTTTTCACAACTTCTCACTTATTTCCATTTTGCTCGGGTAAGAATTACAAATGATCAGACATTTCCATAGAAATTGTCGTGTAAAGCTGCAGCCTAATGATGTTTTGTGCGGCTGTCATTAGTCAGTATTTGCAGGAGATAGCTGGGCGTGATGGATCCCTGCCTGTCACTGACTCCGCAGCACATCGGGTGCGTGGCATTAATAGACTCCGCAGTGAGGAATATTAGTATCATCGCCACCGCTCCGCAGATGCAGCAACACTCCACTCTCGTAACTTCCACCGCTTAATTCTCAATGAATATGGAGAGTGATTCTGGAAAGACTTCTCTTTACTTATATTATCATTTTGAAATGCAAAATGATTTCTTATCAATCGCATCTAAAGACGAATCCTCAATTCTTCTGGTTCCCTGACGAGATTCGCCATCCAAGGCTCCGCCATTCTGAACAATGCAAACCTGGCGGACCTCGTTGTAGTCACTGGGGTTTGCTGGGCGTTTTTTGGGCCCATCGTGTGATGGATCCAGTTCCTGCCCGAGTTCTGTTGTTACGTTTCTGCCATATCCAGCTCTGCCGTTCTTCTGAACTCTGTTACATCGCTCTTCTCCGATATTTTGTTGAGTCTCTGGCTGCAATCTGCTCCACCGCAGACTCCGTTCATCCAGCCTCGGTTCACATTGCTGCACCAACCCCTCTGGTCCGCGCTGCACATGCAGACCTAAGGCTTAGAGAATTCATCTCACCAGGTGATTCATAAGACATGGAATTTAATGATCATCTTGATCACCTTAAAGCCCCACTCCATTGTTTTTTTTAATTCAGCGCTGGAGTGGTGCTTTAAATATAAGTCCTTGCTCCCGGTATTGTATTCCCCATCTTGATATGACAGCAAGTCTATGAGAGCCTTGTTCTGGTTTTGTTCTGGTCTCAATCTGGCCTCATTCTGCTCTTGTTCTGGCCTCGATCTGGTCTCGTCGTGGCCTCGACCTGGTCTTGTTCTGGACTCATTTTCGTCTCGTACAGGCCTCGTTCTGGTCTCGTCCTAGCCTTGCTGTGGCCTTGTTCTGGTCTCGTTCTGGCCTCATTCTGCTCTTGTTCTGGTCTCGTCCTGGTCTCGATCTTGTCTCATTCTGATCTCGATCTTGTCTCATTCTGGTCTCATTCTGGCCTCGTTTTGGCCTTGTTCTGGTCTCATCCTGGCCTCGCTTTGGCCTCGTCCTGGTCGCTTCCTGGCCTTGTTCTGGATTTGTTCTGGCCTCCTTCTCGTCTTGTTCTGGCTTTGTTCTAGCCTTGGTCTGATCTCTTCCTGGCCTCGTTCTGGTCTCCTCCTGGCCTCGTCTTGGCCTCGTTTTGGTCTCGTTCTGGCCTTATTCTGGTCTCGTCCTGGCCTTATTCTGGTCTCGTCCTGGCCTTATTCTGGTCTCGCCCTGGTCTCATCCTGACCTAGTCTTGGCCTGGTGTCGGCCTTGTTCTGGTCTTGTCCTGCCCTCACTCTGGCCTTGTCCTGTCTCTCATAGACTAGTATTGAGCGCTGGTGACATAACTTCTAACTTCTGGCCAGTCAGAAGTTGCGGTCACAAGAAGAAGCCACAATACTTGAGAGATGCTGAAAAAAGGTGAAGACACCGGAGGATGACTATAAGACTATGAGCAGCAGGGGACTTATGCGGGCGTCACACGAGACAAGCTATCGCGCGATGCATCGTCGGGCTCACGGTTTTCGTGACACACATCCGGCATCGCTTGCGACGTTGTTTCGTGTGACACCTCCGAGCAATGCAGAATCGCTCACAAATCGTGAGTCGTGTACTCGTCGCTTATTTTTAAAAAATTGTTTATTTTTAATGGCGCCGGTTGTTCATCGTACACGGGGCAGCACACATCGCTCCGTGTGACACCCCGGGAACGATGAACACAGCTTACCTGCGTCCCGCGGCTCCCGCCGGCAATGCGGAAGGAAGGAGGTGGGCGGGATGTTTACGTCCCGCTCATCTCCGCCCCTCCGCTTCTATTGGCCGATCGCTGTGTGACGTCGGTGTGACACTGAACGTCCCTCCCCCTTCAGGAAGAGGATGTTCGCCGCCCACAGCGAGGTCACTCAGCAGGTAAGTGCGTGTGACGGGGGTTTAACGACTTTGTGCGCCACGGGCAACTAATTACCTGTGACTCACAAACGACGAGGGCGGGTACGATCGCTCGTGCAATCGCACGATAGATCGTACCGTGTGAAGCCCGCATTAGAGTTAAAGCACCACGGCAGCACTGAACCTCCCAACCCAAACTCCCCCCCCACTTGCTGGAGTGGTGCTTTAATCGAGCACTAATTGATTTATGTCTTTTCCTGGCAAGAAATCTGCTCATTGGAGTAGAGAAAAAACATTTGCCGGACCCTGGTCTCGCAATGCATTCACATCGGTATTGGACACCAAACCAGGATCCGGCGATCTTCCTCGGTGGATGTTTGTATGCCGGCATATTGTGATTTCTCAGCCCTTGCAACGTCATGCCAAATAGTCACAATTGGCACCCATGATGCCGGCATTCAAGTACCAGCTGAGGAAGACTGCACTGCCCCGGTCCGGTGGCCTCGGAGGACCCATGTGGATGCCGGGTAATGGTCCTACAAATCTTCTGCTTAACTCAGCATTAACAACAATGGTCAGAAACGGCCACAACACTCTTCTATCCACATAATAATATCTAAATGGGTAGGTAGCAATCACATGGGCAATTATGTTAAGTGCATGTATGTGGGGAGGGGTGCTTGTTTAAATTAAACCAGGAATGGGGGGTCCCATATTGATTTTTTTTTTCTATGGGTCCCTGACCCTGCATTGTAGCACCACGAAATTCCCAACCTCATGCGGTGTAAGTGTTCCCATCTTTCCATTTCTGGGTTAAAATGATATTTCGGCGTGGAGAATATATTTTGTCCCTGTTCGCGTCTGACTGCTCTATTTCAGAGTTAATATGACACAGCAGGCGGCTGTAATGGAGACAGACACAAGCCGCAGGTAATATAATCGGCATTTGCCCAGCTTGCTGCTGGCCCCACATCAGTCCGGAGCCAGACACTGATCCGTGCTCTCCTCTGACACTTTTGCTCCTTTCGGGCACAATGCCAGGTCTCGCTTTCAGCTAGGTCAGAAAGCCTTGCACGGGTACACGAGACTCAATACTGAGGAAATAGGGAACAGCGAGGAGAGCGCTGCACTTTTACCATTCCTCCGGGCCTGAAAACATATTCCGGACACCTGTGGATCGCATGCATATTTCAAGGGTCCCAAAAGAAACAAACAATGCAGAATATATATGGCCACTCATTCCTCCAGAAATATATTTTCTTGCTGTATCATTTTTTTAATAAGAGTAAAAAATCTTTCTGAGACCCCCTAAACACCTCGTAGAATTGTGCAAAGCTCCTGACAGCGGAGTACAGATGCAGGAGAAATTCATAGGCAGGGTTGGACTGACCGGCAGGACAACAGGTGAATTCCCCGGTGGGCCCCCACCTCCCTGTATAAACAGAATGTGGCTTGAGCAGCGCCTTTAAGAAAAAGAACTTTACTGGAAATCTTCAGACAAGCACAACCTTACAAGTGAGGACAAATTAACGGATTTCTGTCAGCAATTTTACATCTTGCAGAACAGCTGACAGCAAAATGAGAAGATCAGGAAAGGTGTAAAAGCATGTACGATTTTAGGGCCGGCCTGCACAACATACAGCCCCTAAAGGGTTTGCTGCGACCCGCGGACCCGTCTGTCAGACGCTGCTCCCTGCTTCTAATATCTAAGTGTATTTGTTTCTATCAGACACGAATACATTTGAAAACCGGAGTGCCGGGTCTGGTGCAGAGCAGAGGACAGCTTGTCAGCCCCTGCTCCAGCATGCAGAAGGTCACCATGCTGCTGCCGGTGCCGCAGAGGCAACAGACATGACAGCCATGGTAAATGCTACATGAAGGAGCTGAAGATTAAATGTGTGTCAAAGCACGTGCGCAATGGAGGGATATTATGTAAGGGGGCACAATACAGCGAGCGTCAGTGGAATATTATGGAAAGGGGCAATTTTAGGGGAGATTTTGGGAAGTGTGTGTAGGGTGGTGATAATATGGAGAGGCTCAGTGTTTTGGGGGACAGTATGGAGAAAGGCAGTGTGGGGAGAATATTATGGAGGCACAGTGTGGAGGAGATATGGAAAGGGGCAGTGTTAGGAGATATTATGAAGAGGGGCAGTGTGGGGGGACGTTATTACGAAGAGCGGCAATGTAGGGTGGACGACATTATGGAAAGGGCCAGTGTACAGGGACAATATTTTAACATTTTGGAGATGGGCAGGGATGTGGAGGGATATTATTGAGAGAAGCAGTGTGGGGGATATTATGGACAGTTTAAATAAGGGCGTCTTCACACTGATTTGTTTTTAGCAGAAAACTGAACAGAAACTTTCCAAATCCTCCTCAAATCCTTAAAATGTGCTTCTACTAATGTATTAATGTACTGATGGTGGTTTTGGTGATGTATTAATGTACTGATGGTGGTTCTGGTGATGTATTAATGTAATGATGGTGGTTCTGGTGATGTATTAATGTACTGATGGTAGTTCTGGTGATGTATTAATGTACTAATGGTGGTTATGGTGATGTATTAATGTACTGATGGCGGTTCTGATTATGTATTAATGTACTAATGGTGGTTTTGGTGATGTATTAATGTACTGATGGTGGTTCTGGTGATGTATTAATGTACTGATGGTGGTTTTGGTGATTTATTAATGTACTGATGGTGGTTCTGGTGATGTATTAATGTACTGATGGTGGTTCTGGTGATGTATTAATGTACTGATGGTGGTTTTGGTGATGTATTAATCTACTGATGTATTAATGTACTGATGGTGGTTCTGGTGATGTATTAATGTACAAATGGTGGTTCTGGTGATGTATTAATATACTGATGGTGGTTCTGGTGATGTATTAATGTACTAATGGTGGTTATGGTGATGTATTAATGTACTGATGGTGGTTCTGGTGATGTATTAATGTACTGATGGTGGTTTTGTTGATGTATTAATGTACTGATGGTTTTGGTGATGTATTAATGTACTGATGGTGGTTCTGGTGATGTATTTATGTAAGTACTCCTTTAAATTTGTGCAGCCCTTGGGATTGCTTCAGTATGGCAACGCGGCTCTTGGACCAAAAAATGTTGTGCACCCCTGATTTAGGGTTTTAATTTTATAGCTGTAAAAGGGAAGTGGCCACAAGTGCGCATTTCGTATTCCCTAATGCTGAAGTGCCTGGTGGACGCTGCATAGCCCCGCTCCTCCACTTTTGAGTTAGTCAGTTGTATGCATGAAGCCTATAGCTGACCCTAAAGCCTAAAGCTGATTGACAGTTATCTCTCCCAACTCCTCCATTTACAGGAACTCTTTGTTCCGCCAAGTTCTCCAAAGGAGAACCACTATCAAAGTCCTCCAGAAGCAGCTTATATCCTCGACGAGCAATGGAATCCCAAAAACGGACCTTTCCTCTCCCCTGAAGTCATCTGTGGGGGAAAGTTGGAAGCGTCCCATACACAAAGTCAGCTGATCCCACTGAAATTGTCAGGTTCAGCAGACTTTTATCTCACATATATTGGGGCAATTAGGCAATTAGACGCTCAATAGATGTCTGCACAAGAGGACCGCTGCACAATATTAGCTGCTATCTGCCAGACCGATGATGTGTTGTAATGGCAGAGTACAGATATTTGGTGGTGTCACCCCCTTATCTCAGACATATTGATGCTGCAGATTTGCCAGCAGCTCTGAAGCATCTCGCAATCGTTAATGCAGTTCAGAACTTTAGCAACATGTGGAAAGTATAGAAATAGCTTAGGAATTTGCTGCCTCGTGCAGATTTTGCAGTGATTCTCACCCTTTGCCTTTAAACAGCCGTCTGTAAGAAATCTATGACAGATAGAGGATACTAGGAAATTTGTCACAGCCGGGACTGGGGCTCCGAGTCTGGACCCTAGACTAGGGGGGCCCTGGTTATCCCTTATATCAGAGTTACCTCTGATGGTGAGGATGTCTGAGCCGTCAGCCTGACCAGCCCTGATCTAACACCCCCTCCCTTCCCCGGGGGGTGTTAACACCAACAGTAATAGACAAACAGGGGAAATCAAAACTCTATCACACAGTACACTCACCCCGAGTCATGAGACAACAAATGATAAGGAGGAAAATAAAGAGCAGGGAGGAAATAACCAGACGAAAGGAGGATTTACACAGGACACCAAGTATCACACAGTAACTCACCAGTTACTGGAACACAACAGTTCAACGACTGGTTAATCAAATACTATAGTCGGCATGGGAAGACAGATTCCTCCGTCCTAAAAAGGTGAAGAATAACTGTGATAGGTCTATGTGATCCAAAAGGTCAAGCAGAAATTTACTCCTGCTACTCCGATCACTAATGAGCACACAACTGGTCGATGCCCGAGCCTGTCTGTGTATCTCAGAAGCACCAGAGAAAGCATAGTTTGGGGTGTCAGGGTCTGTAGTCTGAACAGTGTCTAATGCTGTCATGATACTCGGCGAGTTTAGAGCCAAAGACCATGTGACAATTTTCCAGTTTTTAGCTTGACCCCAAATTGAAAAGGGAAAGGGAGTCACATGGACCCCACTGACCCAGGCAGACCCCTGCCATGTATGTCTATATGGATTAATAGGTTCTGGTCTTATGGGGGCTTTGGGTTTTTTGTGGCCACATTGCAGCTTTGGTTGTGAACTTACAATATGGGTATTTGCAAGACAGGATACCAGTATCATTATTGACCACTATTTAAAGGGCTTGTCCAGGACTTATTGATGACCTATTCTTCAGATAGATCACCAATATTAGATTTGGTGGTTTCTTGGCACCCGGTCACCCGTCACGACTAGTCAGCTGATTGCAGGTCTATGATGGCCAGAATTAATAGTGCACAGTGCCGGAGCACCACACTGCGTAGTGGCCATTCTTGGTATTGCACATCAGCTCCTATTGAAGTGGATGTGATCTCAGCTGCAGTTCCCCATAATGGCCACTAAATAGTATATAGTGCTGTAGTGCTTTGCCCACTTTCTGCCGCCGCAGGACCTTCTATCAGCTGATTGTAGGGGTGCTGGCTATTGAGCCGCTGCAGGACATCCTATCAGCTGATTGTGGGGGTGCTGGCTGTTGAGCTGCTGCAGGACCTTCTATCAGCTGATTGTGGGGGTGCTGGCTATTGAGCCGCTGCAGGACCTCCTATCAGCTGATTGTGGGGGTGCTGGCTGTTGAGCCGCCGCAGGACCTTCTATCAGCTGATTGTTGGGGTGCTAGCTGTTGAGCCGCTGCAGGTCCTCCTGTCAGCTGATTGTGTGGGTGCTAGCTGTTGAGTCGCTGCAGGTCCTCCTATCAGCTGATTGTGGGGGTGCTACCTGTTGAGCCGCTGCAGGACCTCCTATCAGCTGATTGTGTGGGTGCTGACTGTTGAGCCGCTGCAGGTCCTCCTATCAGCTGATTATGGGGGTGTTAGCTGTTGAGCCGCTGCAGGTCCTCCTATCAGCTGATTGTGGGGGTGCTGGCTGTTGACCCGCTACAGGTCCTCCTATCAGCTGATTATGGGGGTGTTAGCTGTTGAGCCGCTGCAGGTCCTCCTATCAGCTGATTGTGGGGGCTGCAGGTCTTCCTATCAATTGATTGTGGGGGTGCTGGCTGTTGAGCCGCTGCAGGTCCTCCTATCAGCTGATTATGGGGGTGTTAGCTGTTGAGCCGCTGCAGGTCCTCTTATCAGCTGATTGTGGGGGCTGGAGGTCTTCCTATCAATTGATTGTGGGGGTGCTGGCTGTTGAGCCTCTGCAGGACATCCTATCAGCTGATTGTTGGGGTGCTAGCTGTTGAGCCGCTGCAGGTCCTCCTGTCAGCTGATTGTGTGGGTGCTAGCTGTTGAGTCGCTGCAGGTCCTCCTATCAGCTGATTGTGGGGGTGCTACCTGTTGAGCCGCTGCAGGACCTCCTATCAGCTGATTGTGTGGGTGCTGACTGTTGAGCCGCTGCAGGTCCTCCTATCAGCTGATTATGGGGGTGTTAGCTGTTGAGCCGCTGCAGGTCCTCCTATCAGCTGATTGTGGGGGTGCTGGCTGTTGACCCGCTACAGGTCCTCCTATCAGCTGATTATGGGGGTGTTAGCTGTTGAGCCGCTGCAGGTCCTCCTATCAGCTGATTGTGGGGGCTGCAGGTCTTCCTATCAATTGATTGTGGGGGTGCTGGCTGTTGAGCCGCTGCAGGTCCTCCTATCAGCTGATTATGGGGGTGTTAGCTGTTGAGCCGCTGCAGGTCCTCTTATCAGCTGATTGTGGGGGCTGGAGGTCTTCCTATCAATTGATTGTGGGGGTGCTGGCTGTTGAGCCTCTGCAGGACATCCTATCAGCTGATTGTTGGGGTGCTAGCTGTTGAGCTGCTGCAGGTCCTCCTATCAGCTGATTATGGGGGTGTTAGCTGTTGAGCCGCTGCAGGTCCTCTTATCAGCTGATTGTGGGGGCTGGAGGTCTTCCTATCAATTGATTGTGGGGGTGCTGGCTGTTGAGCCGCCCCAGGACCTCCTAAGAGTTGATTGTTGGGGTGCTAGCTGTTGAGCCGCTGCAGGTCCTCCTATCAGCTGATTGTGGGGGTGCTGGCTGTTGAGCTGCCACAGGACCTCCTATCAGCTGATTGTGGGGGTGCTGGCTGTTGAGCCGCTGCAGGTCCTCCTATCAGGTGATTGTGGGGGCTGCAGGTCTTCCTATAAATTGATTATAGGGGTGCTAGCTGTTGAGTCGCCGCAGGACCTTCTATCAGTTGATTGTGGGCGCTGGAGGTCTTCCTATCAATTGATTGGGGGGGGTGCTGGCTGTTGAGCCGCCGCAGGACCTCCTATTAGCTGATTGTGGGGTCTGCAGTTCCTCCTATCAGTTCATTGTGGGCGCTGGAGGTCTTCCTATCAGTTCATTGTGGGCGTTGGAGGTCTTCCTATCAGTTGATTGTGGGGGTGCTGGCTGTTGAGCCCCCACTGATCTAATATTGATGACCTATCGAAAGAACAGATCATAAATCTCTAAAGCCTTACAACCCTCTTTGCTGCCGCCGGGCATAAAGTTGTATTCTTTTGCCAGCAAGGAAGGAGTTACTTGCCCTCTGACCCGAAGCATCAAGACTTATTGATTCCTTTTGCAGGATTTATCGTCCAGATATTTCCACTAATGGACGTTAGAAGGCTCATGGATATGTTTAAAGCAAGAGGAGCGATTCCCGAGGCCGTCCATTTATCGATCCCATAAGCATCCATTCAGCTCCTCCGAAACGTCTGCTGATTGCCTCTCTGCAATTGTTCTGGGAGACTGTTCACAAATAACAAGCGATTTGCTGGGTGCTTCAGCCCCATTAGACTCCGGGAAAACTGCTGAGACAGAACTCACCGCGAGAAATAAACACGGGGCCGAGGAGGTGAGATTAAACCCGAATATTGTCATTTCTCCAAAGAGAACTCCAAATTGCACAGAAGCTAAGAACTATGAATCTTGTTTACAGCCCAACCGAGAGCTCCGTAATGTGTCTGCGCAGAAGATCTGCCAGGCCTATGCACAGCGCCGGGGACGGACTGCACTGATATCAATATAATAAAGGGCGATTCCACACCATGCATAGAAAAGCAAATCCTCTTAAAGGGAAAGATCACCGGTGTTTTTCTTTTTTGATATCTCCAACTCATCTAAACTAAAAAAAATAAAGCAAATTTGCAATAATCCAAGAATTGGGCATGTTAAAATACGACATGCCTGATCCTTCCGTTATATGGCGTCCTCCATATGCATTATACAGTCCTGCTGAAATCGCGAGGTTTGACTGGCCAACATCTAATATGTATAGAAACCAACCTCAAGTGTATGGATTTCGCTGTGGATAGGCTGCAAATCTGCAATGCAAAAAAGTAAAATCTGGAGAAAATTCTCAGCCCTACTCAATTTTCACACGTATTTTCTTTGCATAAGTGGATGAGATTTTGTAGAATCCTATATATATATATATATATATGTGTGAGGCAAATCCTGGGATATGAAGAGGAATTATGATTGCCAGTCATAATCGCTCTCATCACTCCCTGGCAGTGCCCCCTCCCTTCTTGTTCTCAGATGTCCAGCATCTGTGAAGGTGTCACATCCTAGCAACACCTCCAACAGCCATCTCCTCTGATATGGAAATTGGATGATTGGGGAACACTGGACACAGGATGACTCCCTGCCATGACCCTGTAGTAGGGGCTGCTATCTAATTAGCAAGCTTGGAAGTATCCAGACAGAACGACTCCAGTAAAAAATGGTTCATATCTCGCAAGCCATATTTCCGATAAATATGGCAACCATAAAAATGGTGTCTCCGCATGCGGACGATGCTGGCACACCCTTTTTATGGGAGCAGGACCTGGGGAAATACCCCAGGCGTGATATCAGCCAATGGGGAACTAGTAGACAAGTCATGAGTCCTCTCGTTCTGTAGCTAAATTCATAGCTGTCACAATGAGAGCGTTGGCGTCTGCCTACGACGCTCCCAGGCAAAGTTATGGCCATATCCCCTGTGTGGATATTGTCCATAACTCCAGCCAGGGGTGGAGCAGTGCTCCCTCTGAGGTCACTAAGGTAGGAGGGGACCTGGATTTGCCCAGGTTGATAACCCTACTTCGGCCATTTTCCAGCGTTCTTTCGCCGGGGGTCACGTGTAGGAAACATCTGTGGGAAGGATCCTAGAAACCTGGTCTACAGCGCCCCCCTGTGGCCAGACGCACAAGGTAACTGCTGGAACTGTGTATGCCTGTTTGTAACCCATGCTTTGCTTGTAACTGTACTCTGACATATGTATATTCTGTAGATTCCCTATTGTATATATTGTAGTTTCTAGTGTGCTTTAGGCTGATTAAATTATATAATTAATCTTGGGCTGTTCTGTTATCTCGATCTTGAATCCCACGTCTGTGTGTTCGGCTAATAGTTACCGTGAAGCGGTTGGTGGCAGCGAGTTGTGCCAAGGATTATTGTGGGGAGGCCAGTGAGATTCGGGGAGATTTTATATATTCCGCCCGCGGAGGTCGGGGGAATATATACCCTACTCTCACCGGGGACCCTTCAATAATCGGCATAAGTAGTATAGCGGCCTCCTTGCTTATTGTCGGGCAATTCCATAATTGGCCTGACTATAAGAGGGGCGCTAGAGAGCGCGTCACGTGCTCTGTCTGTCGGTCGGGAGGTATAAAGGAGGGGTGACCCCCACTTGTTACCCCCCGATTGTGACGTACTGGTAGCCAGCGCGGGGGATTTCTGAGTGACCCCCCCCCCGGTGGTTCGTGACATATTGGTGGCAGCGGTGGGATCGAGATAATAGTGTGTGTGAGTGTGAGACCCATGCTCCCAGACACTAAAGACTGCCTGCAGCAGCTGTGGCTGCTGGGGTCTTCAGACCAGACCAACACTAGAGTGTCAGAGTGCAGATACTGTAAGGTGTGTGGAGGCATCAGGTGTCAGTTCTGTGTCAGTGACCAAAGTCTGCAACAATGGCTGAGAGCACCAGGAGCAAAGCCAAAGGAATGGCCGATGCTCAGGCCAGAGACGATGAGGAGGTTGTCCACGAGCCCTCCAAGAGCCCGACGCCAGAGAACCGCTCTGCAGAGGACATTGCACAACCTGGCACTGCTGGACAAGATGAGGAGGAGCTCGCCCAAGGGTCCTCAACGAGCCAGATGCCAGTCCTCCGCTCTGAAATGGACAGTGAATCACCAGGCTCCGCAGCGGGCCGCAGATCACCACGTGCCATTCCACCGAGCCTGGGAGGCTCGGATAGCCTTCTTCAAATGGCTATGGCCCTTCTCCAGGCTGGAGACCAGGAGGGCTACAAGGAACTCCTGGCAGAGCGCAGGGCAGAGCGGCAGGCAGCGCGTGACGCTGAGGCTGCGGAGCGGCAAGCAGTGCGTGAGGCTGCGGAGCGGCAGGCAGCACGTGAAGAGCGACAGCAACAGGCCGAGCGTGACTACCAGCTGCAGCTAGCTCAGCTCCGGCCCTCATCAGCCACACGTGACCTTCAAGACACCAAACTTCCAAAGGTCCGTGTTGAGGACTTCCCCGTGCTGGAGAAGGATGGAGACTTGGACTCTTTCCTGACTGCTTTTGAACGGACTTGCTTGCAGCACCATCTGGACAAGGACCAGTGGGCCAAATACCTGACCCCCCGTTTAAGGGGTAAGGCCCTGGAAATCCTTGGGGACTTGCCTACTGAGGCAGATCAGGGCTACGACACCATCAAGCGGGCCCTGATCCAACAGTACAACCTCACTCCGGAGTCCTACCGCAAGAAGTTCCGGACCCTGCAGAAGGGACCAAAGGACTCCTGGGCTGACCACCGGCGGGCACTTGCCCGAGCTGCCGACCACTGGACCCAAGGCCTGCAGCTTTCCACCGGACCGGAGATCCTAGACTTGGTCATCACAGAGCAACTCTTGTGGAACTGCCCTGAGGATCTCCGCCAGTTCATCCGAGACCAGAAGCCAAAGGGGTCCCCGGCTACAGCTGCCCTGGCCGATGACTACACCAACAATCGGGCTCCTGAGGCCAGGAGAGCAGCCACCAGCAGCACCTGGAGAGGGGGTAAGATGAACTCTGCGACTGCCCCACCTGCCCCTAGACTGCAGGGGGTGTCCCCCTCAACTCCCCTCTCCAGGCCCGTGGCAGAACCAAGACGGTGCCACCAGTGCAACCTACCTGGACACTTCAAGGCCATGTGCCCTCAGCGTCCCAAGGCCCCGGCTCCGTCCCCGTCCCAAGGGCCGCCCAAGGTGTATTGTGTGGGTGGGGGTGGTGGTAGGTCCCTGGACAGCTTCCAACCTGTCACCGTCGGCCGGTCTGTGACCATGGGACTGCGAGACAGCGCCTCGGAGGTGACTCTGGTGCGGCCTGAGATGGTGTCCCCCCAAGACTTGATCCCTGGAAAAACCCTCGCTGTCTCCGGGATTGGAGGCATTGACCCGGCGCTGCCTGTTGCTGACATTTATGTGGACTGGGGCGCAGGGCGAGGGGTGAGGGAGGTGGGGGTAACTGATCGGATCCCCGCAAACGTGCTACTTGGGACAGATTTGGGGCAGATAACCTCCCAGTTTGGGCCCCCCCCAAGGGCTGAACCTTCAGCCAGTACTGACGTGCCTCCGGACAATGTTAATGTGTATTCTATGAATGATGTGAGGGAGGGGGGAGTGAACTCTGATACTTCTGCTTGCATAGACACCATAGACACACACACAGCTGCAGCTGTGACAGGGGAGGGGGTCAGAGAAAGGTGTGACAATGCCTCTACAAGTAATCAGCCTGTGAGCTGGGATCTGTTGCCCTCTGCAGGGATAAGCAGAGAGCAGGGTGCTGCAGGGGGAGGACCAGTGTGTGGGGTGGGGGCTACCACAGCAAATGTGGGGTCCCCAGAGATTTCACAGCGGGGTTCTGTTGCTGCAGGAGGGGAACAGGCAGGTGAGATTGGGGCCGGTCCAGGAGCGGAAGTGCTCCCAGGTAAGATCTCGGTGCATGGTTCCCCCACAACCGGGGTGTCAGGAAGCCAGGTAGGTCTGCCTGAACCGGCGACTTGGTCAGGAACGGAGGAGGAGCAGGCACGACCCACGGTCGCAGCGGCTGTGGCCGCTGTCACCCGCAGTGGGAGTGCTGGAAGCCAAGGGGCCTCCCAGAGGTCCGATAGCTCTTCCCCTTCTGACCCAGTGGCAGCCGAGTCAGGTGGAGGCCAGGACACAGGTCCCGGGGTACTGACCGAAGATGTGACAGTCTCGTCGATTCTGGCCACATCTAGTCAGGGGTTTCAGGCAGCGTTAGAAGCTGACGACAGCCTGAAAGCTCTTAAGGAGCAGGCGGCACAGCCTCCCTCGGACTCGGACCCGGAGCGAGTGGTCTGGGACCAAGGACGGCTGTACCGGGCCACGGTCCAGCAGGGTTCACCGGAGGCGTGGCCCAGGGACCGACAGTTGGTGGTACCCTATCCGTTCCGGACGGAGTTGTTGCGGATCGCACATGAGATTCCGATGGCCGGACACCTAGGGATCGCTAAGACCAAGGCCAGGTTAAACCAGCATTTCTACTGGCCAAAAATGGGGGCCGATGTGGCTGCCTACTGCCGTTCGTGTGAAACCTGTCAGAGAGTGGGGAAGGCGGGGCCACACCCCAAAGCCCCACTGGTATCTCTGCCCATCATCGATGAGCCTTTCAGGAGGGTGGCTGTGGATCTGGTCGGCCCGCTGGCCATCCCCAGCAGCTCCGGGAAACGCTTCATACTGACGGTAGTGGACTATGCCACCCGATACCCAGAAGCAGTGGCCTTGTCGTCCATTCGGGCTGACAAGGTGGCCACCGCATTGCTGGAGATTTTCTCCCGAGTGGGTTTTCCCCAGGAAATGCTCACTGACCGGGGGACCCAATTCATGTCCCAGCTGATGGAGGCCCTCTGTAAGCAAGTCCAGGTGCAACATCTGGTGGCCAGCCCGTACCATCCACAGACTAATGGCCTGTGCGAGCGGTTTAATGGCACCTTAAAGCAGATGCTTAAGATGTTGGTCGACTCCCATGGGCGTGACTGGGAGCGGTATCTCCCACACCTGTTATTTGCTTACCGGGAGGTTCCACAGGCCTCAACAGGATTCTCACCGTTTGAGCTCCTGTACGGGCGACGTGTGCGGGGCCCCCTGGCTCTGGTGAAAGAGGCTTGGGAAGGGGATTTGGCCACCCCTGGAGTGTCGGTTATCGAGTATGTCATGCGCTTCCGGGACAAAATGCAGGCCTTGACGCAACTGGTACACGACAATATGGCTCAAGCCCAGGCCGATCAGAAGCGTTGGTACGACCAGAACGCTTGTGAGAGGACCTACCAAGTGGGTCAAAAGGTGTGGGTACTGGTCCCCGTACCACAGGACAAGCTTCAGGCAGCCTGGGAAGGCCCATACCTCGTGTACCAGCAGCTCAACCCTGTGACGTACCTGGTCACCCTGGACCCTGCCCGTGGAAGGCGGAAGCCCTTCCATGTGAACATGATGAAGGCACATCATGAGCAGGAGGCATGTGCGCTCCCCGTGTGCAACCTGCCCGAGGAGGGAGAAGCGGAAACCCTCTTGGATATGCTAGCCCAGGTTAGGGCAGGCGGATCCATTGAGGATGTGGAGGTTGGCCACCAGCTCTTGGAGGACCAACGGTCCCAGCTGTGGGCCACCCTACACCCCTTCCGGGGGTTGTTCACCAACCAGCCCGGAAGGACTAACTTGGCTGTCCATCACGTGGACACTGGGGATCATCCCCCGATCCGGCGTTCAGCATATCGGGTCTCCCTGGAGGTGCAGCAACACATGCGCCAGGAGATTGACGAGATGCTGAAGCTGGGGGTGATCCAGGCATCCAACAGCGCTTGGGCCTCGCCTGTAGTCCTCGTCCCTAAGAAGGACAGAACCACTCGGTTCTGCGTGGACTACAGGGGGCTCAATGCTGTCACGGTCGCCGATGCGTACCCAATGCCACGCATCGATGACCTGCTCGATCAGTTGGCCGGGGCTCAGTACCTGACCATCATGGACCTGAGCCGGGGATATTGGCAGATCCCCCTGACTCGCAAGGCCAGGGAACGCTCTGCCTTTATTACCCCATTTGGACTGTACGAGTCCACGGTGATGCCATTCGGGATGAGGAATGCCCCTGCCACTTTCCAGCGGATGGTCAACACCCTGCTCAAGGGACTTGAAGGGTACGCGGCCGCGTACCTGGATGACATTGCCGTCTTCAGTCCCACCTGGGAGGACCACCTAGAGCATCTAGCACAGGTGCTCAGGCGGATCCACCAGGCAGGTTTGACCATCAAGCCGGGAAAGTGTCAGCTGGCCATGAGCGAGGTCCAGTACCTCGGTCACCGGGTAGGCGGGAGAACACTGAAGCCCGAGCCTGGGAAAGTGGAGGCCATCGCGTCCTGGCCCACCCCCAGGACCAAGAAGCAGGTGATGTCCTTCTTGGGGACCGCTGGGTACTATAGGAGGTTTGTTCCATGCTATAGTAGCCTGGCAAAGCCCTTGACGGACCTCACCAAGAAGAAGCTGCCCTCTGCAGTCGATTGGACAATGGACTGCGAGACAGCCTTCCGGGCCCTAAAGGACGCCCTGTCCAGCCCGCCCGTGCTACAGGCAGCCGACTTCACGCGGCCGTTTGTAGTACAGACCGACGCCAGTGACTTCGGCCTCGGTGCGGTGCTCAGCCAGGTGGACTCTGCGAGCCAAGAGCACCCAGTCTTGTACCTGAGCAGGAAGCTGTTACCAAGGGAAGTGGCCTATTCCACGATGGAAAAGGAGTGCCTGGCCATAGTGTGGGCCCTGCAGCGTCTGCAACCCTATCTATACGGGCGCCACTTCATCGTGGAGACGGACCACAATCCCCTCAGCTGGTTGCACACCGTCTCTGGGACGAATGGGCGATTGTTGCGATGGAGCCTTGCGCTCCAGCAATACAACTTCACCATTCGCCACAAAAGGGGCCGTGACCACGGTAACGCAGACGGGCTGTCCCGACAAGGAGAGGTTGCGGACGGGCGCACGGGGGAACACCGGAGTGTGCTGCCCCCTAGCGCCCTCAAAAGGGGGGAGGTGTGAGGCAAATCCTGGGATATGAAGAGGAATTATGATTGCCAGTCATAATCGCTCTCATCACTCCCTGGCAGTGCCCCCTCCCTTCTTGTTCTCAGATGTCCAGCATCTGTGAAGGTGTCACATCCTAGCAACACCTCCAACAGCCATCTCCTCTGATATGGAAATTGGATGATTGGGGAACACTGGACACAGGATGACTCCCTGCCATGACCCTGTAGTAGGGGCTGCTATCTAATTAGCAAGCTTGGAAGTATCCAGACAGAACGACTCCAGTAAAAAATGGTTCATATCTCGCAAGCCATATTTCCGATAAATATGGCAACCATAAAAATGGTGTCTCCGCATGCGGACGATGCTGGCACACCCTTTTTATGGGAGCAGGACCTGGGGAAATACCCCAGGCGTGATATCAGCCAATGGGGAACTAGTAGACAAGTCATGAGTCCTCTCGTTCTGTAGCTAAATTCATAGCTGTCACAATGAGAGCGTTGGCGTCTGCCTACGACGCTCCCAGGCAAAGTTATGGCCATATCCCCTGTGTGGATATTGTCCATAACTCCAGCCAGGGGTGGAGCAGTGCTCCCTCTGAGGTCACTAAGGTAGGAGGGGACCTGGATTTGCCCAGGTTGATAACCCTACTTCGGCCATTTTCCAGCGTTCTTTCGCCGGGGGTCACGTGTAGGAAACATCTGTGGGAAGGATCCTAGAAACCTGGTCTACAGCGCCCCCCTGTGGCCAGACGCACAAGGTAACTGCTGGAACTGTGTATGCCTGTTTGTAACCCATGCTTTGCTTGTAACTGTACTCTGACATATGTATATTCTGTAGATTCCCTATTGTATATATTGTAGTTTCTAGTGTGCTTTAGGCTGATTAAATTATATAATTAATCTTGGGCTGTTCTGTTATCTCGATCTTGAATCCCACGTCTGTGTGTTCGGCTAATAGTTACCGTGAAGCGGTTGGTGGCAGCGAGTTGTGCCAAGGATTATTGTGGGGAGGCCAGTGAGATTCGGGGAGATTTTATATATTCCGCCCGCGGAGGTCGGGGGAATATATACCCTACTCTCACCGGGGACCCTTCAATAATCGGCATAAGTAGTATAGCGGCCTCCTTGCTTATTGTCGGGCAATTCCATAATTGGCCTGACTATAAGAGGGGCGCTAGAGAGCGCGTCACGTGCTCTGTCTGTCGGTCGGGAGGTATAAAGGAGGGGTGACCCCCACTTGTTACCCCCCGATTGTGACGTACTGGTAGCCAGCGCGGGGGATTTCTGAGTGACCCCCCCCCCGGTGGTTCGTGACAATATGCATGCAGTACTGACAAAAGATTTAGACACACCTTCTCATTCCTTTATTTTCATGACTCTGAAAATTGTAGATTCACATTGAAGGCATCAATACTATGAATTAAAACATGTGGAATGAAATACTTAAAGTGTGAAACAACTGAAAATATGTCTTATATTCTGGGTTCTTCGAAGTTCTTCACCTTTTGCTTTGATTACTGCTTTGCACACTCTTGGCATTCTCTTGATGAGATTCAAGAGGTAGTCACCGGAAATGGTTTTCACTTCACAGGTGTGCCCTGTCAGGTGTAATAAGTGGGATTTCTTGCCTTATAAATGGGGTTGGGACCATCAGTTGTGTTGTGCAGAGTCTGGTGGATACACAGCTGATAGTCCTACTGAATACACTGTTAGAATTTGTATTATGGCAAGAAAAAAGCACCTAAGTAAAGAAAAACGAGTGGCCATCATTACTTTAAGAAATGAAGGTCTGTTAGTCTGAAAAATTGGGAAAACTTTGAAGGTGTCCCCAAGTGCAGTGGCAAAAACCATCAAATGCTACAAAGAAACTGGCTCACATGAGGACCACCCCAGGAAAGGAAGACCAAGAGTTACCTCTGCTGCGGAGGATAAGTTTATCCGAGTCACCAGCGTCAGAAATCGCAGGCTAACAGCAGCTCAGATTAGAGACCAGGTAAATACCACACAGAGTTCTAGCAGCAGACACATCTCTAGAACAACTG
Organism: Anomaloglossus baeobatrachus; assembly: GCF_048569485.1. Taxonomy (NCBI): domain Eukaryota; kingdom Metazoa; phylum Chordata; class Amphibia; order Anura; family Aromobatidae; genus Anomaloglossus; species Anomaloglossus baeobatrachus. The sequence continues at coordinate 19,007,850 of NC_134362.1, forward strand.
TTAAGAGGAGACTTTGTGCAGCAGCCTTCATGGTAAAATAGCTGCTAGGAAACCACTACTAAGGACAGGCAACAAGTACAAGAGACCTGTTTGGGCTAAAGAACACAAGGAATGGACATTAGACCAGTGGAAATCTGTGCTTTGGTCTGATGAGTCCAAATTTGAGATCTTTGGATCCAACCACCGTGTCTTTGTGCGACGCAGAAAAGGTGAACGGATGGACTCTACATGCCTGGTTCCCACTATGAAGAATGGAGGAGGAGGTGTGATGGTGTGGGGTGGCTTTGCTGGTGACACTGTTGGGGATTTATTCAAAATTGAAGGCATACTGAACCAGCATGGCTACCACAGCATCTTGCAGCGACGTGCTATTCCATCCGGTTTGCGTTTAGTTGGACCATCATTTATTTTTCATCAGGACAATGACCCCAAACACACCTCCAGGCTGTGTAAGGGCTATTTGACTAAGAAGGAGAGTGATGGGGAGCTACGCCAGATGACCTGGCCTCCACAGTCACCAGATCTGAACCCAATCGAGATGGTTTGGAGTGAGCTGGACCGCAGAGTGAAGGCAAAAGGGCCAACAAGTGCTAAGCATTTCTGGGAACTCCTTCAAGACTGTTGGAAGACCATTTCCGGTGACTACCTCTTGAAGCTCATCAAGAGAATGCCAAGAGTGTGCAAAGCAGTAATCAAAGCAAAAGGCGGCTACTGTGAAGAACCTAGAATATAAGACATATTTTCAGTTGTTTCACACTTGTTTGTTAAGTATTTCATTCCACATGTGTTAATTCATAGTTTTGATGCCTTCAATGTGAATCTACAATTTTCAGAGTCATGAAAATAAAGAAAACTCTTTGAATGAGAAGGTGTGTCCAAACGTTTGGTCTGTACTGTATATATATATATATATATATATATATATATATATAGTGCAACTGCTGTGAGATCCACAAAAAATCTGAGTGGGGAATTTTGCTGGACGTACACCCTGTATGTCACTGGTGGACACAGACAGAAAAGGGCCTCAATGCAAGGACAATATATGGGCCCTCTGCTGCCCAAAAGCTCATCATTATATAAAATTACTAGAAATGGGCCCCCTTACCTCTTGGGCCCCAGGCTGCACCAATGATATGTCCGCCCCTGATGTGTGTGCATAAGCCACAGCATTTAATCCTCAGATAATACACAGCTCTTAAAGGGTTAGCACCTTAGAATCAAGTTATGCTTTATACTATGGATAGAGGAAAACTTGCCAATTGATAGGGGTCCGAGTACCAGCAATTACAAGATTGTGGTTTTGTAATCCTGAGAATGGAGCTCTGAAGCCCCGTGATGAATGGAGTGGAGGTGCGCAGGCACAACCTAAGGCCTCTTTCACACGTCCGTGCAAAACACATATTTTGCAAGGTTTGTGGTGTAGGTGCGTATGTGTGCATGTGTCTTCAGCGTGTGCTATCCTTGTGACATCCAGATAGCACACGGAGAGCATAAACTTCTATACTCACCTGTCCCCAGCGATGCTGCTGCTTCCGGGTCCGCAGTGCAGTGAATATGTATGAGGATAATGAGCGGGCCCGGAAGCAAGTGACAGCAGCGCCGGAGACAGGCGAGTATAGAAAATCATTTTATTTCAAAGACACGTGTTTTTTCCGGTACGTGTCACACGGATCACACCAGTGTGTGGTCCGTGACACCCATGCTGCCGAACTAAAACGGACATGTGGCCGTGTGGAGTACATAGACACACGCCACAAGGGCAAACACGTCCATGAGAAAACAGGGATGTAAGAGCAAAGGCATTAATTTTAATGGGTCAACGTGTATCTGTGTCTCGGTTACGTGTGAAAATGATATCACACGTACTGGAGACACGGATGTTTGAAAGAGGCCTAAGCTCCATTCATTGCCTATGAGACTGCCAACTACAGAGCGTATATATGGGTATATAAGATAATTAGGACAGAACTGAGTGTGACCCCCGAGGAAGCCCACGCGAAACGCGCGTAAGGGTTATGGGAGTACCACTTGTCCACAGGGTATAGCATGCAATTGTGCACAATGGATGATCTATATTAGCTCTCTATTGCTGATTATACACTATAAGTGTAATACAGGGTCTATGCACATCCCATTGGAGATATTTGTTCTCACCCTATGTATTTTTGACTGATGCTATCTCTACTAGTTCGTATTCCTGCACCATGCACTTTGATTTTTATGTATTGTATGTCTTTTCTGCATAAGTGTTCAATACATTTTGATATTTTTTATCTTATCTGGTGAATTCATGGCTCCATTTTTGTATAGGTTCAACAACTACAGAGCTCATTTTTTTCCAGCAATCCCATAGGCAATGAATGGAACTGGTGGTCCCAGTCGGATTCCCAGCGATCAGCATGATAGGGGTTAACTTATTTTTTTGTCAATAATCTCTCTGACTTACAGGATGCAGCAAAACAGTGTTTTAGACTAAAGGGCCATTTACACGCTTCGACATTGCTAACGATATAGCGTCGGGGTAACGGTGTTTGTGACGCACATCCGGCGCCGTTAGCGACATCGCAGCGTGTGACAGCTAGGAGCGACGATCAACGATCGCAAAAATGGCAAAAATCGTTGACATGTCGCTTCTAATCATAATGTTGTTGGTGTTTCATGCCGCTGGTTGTTCGTCGTTCCTGCGGCACCACACATCGCTACGTGTGACACCGCAGGAGCGACGAACATCTCCTTACCTGCGTCCACCGGCAATGCGGAAGAAAGGAGGTGGGCGGGATGTTCCGGCCCGCTCATCTCCGCCCCTCCGCTTCTATTGGACGGCCATTTTGTGACGTCGCTGTGACGCCGAACGCACCTCCCCCTTGAAGGAGGGATTGTTTGGCAGCAACAGCGACGTCGCTGCACAGGTATGTGTGTGTGACGCTGCCGTAGCGATATTGTTCGCTACGGCAGCGATCACCACATGTCGCACGAACGGCGGGGGCGGGTGCTATCGCTCGCGACATCGCTAGCAATCGCTAGCGATGTCGCAGCGTGTAAAGCACCCTTTAGGCTATGTTCACACGTCCAGTAATCATCCTCATTGACTGTTTTTAAAAAACTGATTGGAACTGAATCAGCCTTTTTAGCAATGAAGTCTAATGAAATGGATCAGTTAATTAGCCATCCGTTTTCTTCCATTTGAAAAGGATCCTTTTTTTGCTTACTGGATCAGTTTCAAATCGAATATAATGGAAGGTGCGTGACTAAAAATCATTTTTAGAATTGGGTTTCATTAAAATTTTTGCTCACTTGCCTTCCTATAACCTCTGTGTTTCACTGTGTATTGCTGACTGCAGAATGAGTCAAATGGGAATCCATCAGTGAGCTCATTCTAACGTCCAATGGGAGTGTTTCTAACTCTTGGAGTCAGACAGAGGCAGACACAGAAATTCTGCTCCAGGTTATTATTTATTATTATTATAGCGCCATTTATTCTATGGCATTTTACATGTGAATCTCATGCAACAACAGTTACAATTCTCCATAAAATCTTATAAGCACCAACTGTCACCTCCTGTTTTAGCAATGGAAAAGTCTGTATTCACTAAGAGACAGATTTTACCCATAAATGGAGAATTTTGAGAAGGAACGATCAGTCGGGTAGGAGACATGCGGATGTCTCTGATAAGATACATTACAAAGCTGCTTATTTTATCTGTGCTATTGATTTATGAAATAAAAATGAAAACAACGGTTACACTTTAGTAAAAAAAACAGAAATTTCGGCACTAAATATGGAAGTCATGGCAGAAAAAAAAATGTGATTGCCACTTTTTTTGCATGAGTTTTTTCAATGCATTTTTTATCCATTTTGGGTTGGAAAAATGTTGCAAAAATGTGAAAGAATTGCACCAAATCTGCAAGGAAAGAAAAAGGCAACAAGTGCACAAGAGTTCAGGATGCTCATTGTTTTTGCTGGCATAACAATTTGCTTGCAGTTTTGTGTCAAATCTGTACCAAAAAAATGCATAAAAATGCAATATGTGCACATACCCCAAATGTGGACAATCCCTTTAAGTGCTCATCAGAACGTCCACTACATCCTGATTCCCTCTGCCAGAACACAGTAATCAACTCGAAAGTAAACAGCTTCCGAAAACATCGCCAGGTCATGATCCCAGATGTTACCGCAAAATGAAGTGTTCCTGTTCTGCGAGGAAAGCCCGCGAAGGATATTCATGGTGATTTGTCGCAGACATTGGGGGATCAATGCCCTTCTTATTCTACAGGTAAGAACTGGGTTGCCAAATTTAAATCGGGCCACTTCAGCCCCAATGATGAGGAACGTTCTGGACGACCGAGAGTGGTTGTTATTTCGGAGATCGACGATGCTGTGCACAACCTCATACTGGAGAATCCACGAATTTCAGCTAAAGCAATAGCAGACAGCATGGGGATTTCCCATGTTTGTGTCATTATCCATGAACATTGGGACATGAGGAATCGATCTGCAAAGCGGGTCCCGAAATGTCTGACAACAGATCAGAGAAGCAGTGAGTGACATCTTCCCGCTCCATTTGTCAGTGTTTCCGGACTGATAAGAACTTCTTGGATTGACTGGTCCAGAAATCAAGGAGCAGTCAAGAGTGGAGGCACAGTGGTTCTCATCATCCAAAGAAGTTCAGGATGCAAAGATCAGCCACTTAGGGTGGTTTCACACATCCGGCTTTTCGCCGGTTTGCCGGATCCGGCGCTCTCCCGTACAGACAATACAGTACAGTGACAGCGCTGTAACTTCCGGGTCACATGCGCCGGTCACAAGACAGCATGTGACCGGCGCTTGTTGCGCTGTCACTGTACTGTAGTCACTGTATGGGAGAGCGCCAGATCCGGCAAACCGGCGAAAAGCCGGATGTGTGAAACCACCCTAAGGTGATGGCGTCTATGTTCTGGGATAAGAAGGGCGTGCTGCTAGTGGACTACCTTCAAAAGGGTTCCACCATCAATGCAAGGTATTACACTGAACTTTTGGACCAATTGAAGGCTTCTCTGAAGGCCAAAAGGCGCGACAAGCTCTCCAAAGGAATCTTGTTCCTGCAAGACAACGCCTCCGCTAACACTGCAGAAGCAACCACGGCAAAACTGTCAGAGCCGGGCTTCCAGCTGGTTGACCACCCACCTTATTCACCAGATCTAGCTCCCTCTGACTATCATCTGTTTCCAAACCTGAAGAAACACCTCAAGGGTACCAAGTTTCACACCATTTCTGGTGCCATGGCTGCTACAGATGCCTGGTTTGAGGCACAACTGATATCCTTTTTTTTGCTAGGTTTAGGCAGAATTCACACATCCAGCACACTCCAGTATAGCGCAATACAGTACAATGGCATTGCGGCAAGCTCCGGTCACATGCTCCAATCACATGACAGCATGTGACCGGAGGTTGCCGCAATGCCATTGCTCTGTACTGGAATGTGACGGATCCGGCAAAGCGGCAAAACGTCGGATGTGTGAAACCAGCCTTACAGAACTTGGAATACCGATGTAAGAAGTGTGTTGTTATCAGTGGAGAGTATGTGGAATAAATGGAAAGTTTCATCGTCCTATCTCGTCTCTTTCTGGATAAAGCCAAAGACTTATCAGCAGCCCCTCCTATATACAAATGTATATATTTTTTTTTTATTATTTTTTTTAATTTTTTTTTTCTTTTATTTTGGGGTTTATGATTTTAATGATAAAATCCAATCGCTGAATACAAGAAGACATGTGAGGGGTTGGAAAAACATAAATAATAATCACATCATGGGATTAGAACAATATTAATAAAAAAAGTCATACAAAATAATAGTGAAAAAGAAATAAATAAACCAGAAAATGTTAGATATTATTACCCAGCGGTGACAAGGCACGAACGACTGTCTGACTATAAAAGTAGAAGCAAAAATTTCAAACCACCACCTTGTCTCTTTATAGAAAAGAAAAAACATATTTAGTAAGAGTGCGATTTATCAAAATATAAAATGTTTTTAAACCGTCCCATAAATAACAAAAATAATAAAAAAAAACCATTTTTTTTTTTTGCACGTTTCATCTCCCCCTAAAAATGCAATAAAGGGCGAATAAAACATCTCAAAATATCAATTAACAAACTGCAGTTCGGAGCGCAGAAGTCGAAATACAATATGGAAAAATAGAAAAACTTTAGGTTTTGGAAAATGGTGACACAAACAACATATTTATTTTTACGTTTTTAATTTTTAAGCACTAAAATAAAATAATAATAATAATAGTAATACAAAAAAAGACACACGTTTGGTATCACCGCGATCGTACTGACCGGGAGAAGCTTATCACCGGGTCAGTATCACCCTAAAATAAGCGCCATAAAAGCAAAACCCCAAAATAAATGGCGGTATTGCATTTTTTCAATCGGTGGTAAAAGGAAACGGTGACATTAAAAACTACAACTCATCCTGCAAATAAATAAGGTCTTTTGAGGTGGAAAAGAGAAACAAAGGCACAAATATGAGAGTTGCCCTCATCTACAGTGTAACCTGACTTTAGTGGCCAGAATTAATTTATTTTAGGCTTTTATATGAGGCTAGGCCTCTCCGTTGCCCAGAGCAACCAATCAGAATTCGCGTTTTATTTCCGTTGAGCAGGTTTGAAAATGAAAGCCGCGCTCTGATTGGTTGCTATGCAGCCTAGGAGTGTTGCTATAGATGTAGGTTACGGGTGCATCACATGGTGCGGCCGGCGCTGGGTACGGGAGCCGCCTCACTGCGCATGTCCGGCTCGCGCACACACTGGCCGTGTCACTCGGGGGATCCGCTTCCAGGGGACGGGCACGATGAGTCCCGGGCTGCGGCTCTGCTGAATGGCTGCAGCGGTGCCCGGGGGGTGTGCGCCCCCCAGGAGAGGCCGGGCCGCCCCCGCATTCCGGGACATGTGGCTCCTGTGTCTCATGTTGGGCTCAGTGGGTGAGTAAACACTATGGGGCGAGAGGGGGGCGTCCATGACAGGAAGGGGGGCACTTACTTTTGCATCTCACCCCTCCCACCTGTGTCACGTGCTCCTGGGAGCCCCTCCTGTGTGTTATTGTCCAGTGTGGCCCCCACAGACCCTGCCCCCCATCACTGGCGTCCTTTATGTACATATAGGGGGTGCAGTGTCCGTCTGGTTACATAGGGGGCGCTGTGCTGTGTTTACATCTGGAGACTTCATTCCTATAGTATTCCTGGCTGCTCCGAGGTCTGGAATTTGGGGGTTTCTTCCTAATTCAGGGTCAGATTAGGGAGGTAACGCTTGTTCCTTACAGATTTTGAGAGATGGGTATTTTAGAGTGCCTGTCGTTGTATTTTGGGGTGGCTGTCTGACCCAGGGGTTGTATTTTTGGGGCACCTGTCTCTCCCAGTCATTGTGTTTGTACCTGTCTCTCGCCCAGGCGTTGTGTTTTGGGGTACCTGTCTCTCGCCCCGGCGTTGTGTTTTGGGGTACCTGTCTCTCGCCCAGGCGTTGTGTTTTGGGGTACCTGTCTCTCGCCCAGGTGTTGTGTTTTGGGGTACCTGTCTCTCGCCCAGGCGTTGTGTTTTGGGGTGCCTGTCTCTCGCCCAGGCGTTGTGTTTTGGGGTGCCTGTCTCTCGCCCAGGCGTTGTGTTTTGGGGTGCCTGTCTCTCGCCCAGGCGTTGTGTTTTGGGGTGCCTGTCTCTCGCCCAGGCGTTGTGTTTTGGGGTGCCTGTCTCTCGCCCAGGCGTTGTGTTTTGGGGTGCCTGTCTCTCGCCCAGGCGTTGTGTTTTGGGGTGCCTGTCTCTCGCCCAGGCGTTGTGTTTTGGGGTGCCTGTCTCTCGCCCAGGCGTTGTGTTTTGGGGTGCCTGTCTCTCGCCCAGGCGTTGTGTTTTGGGGTGCCTGTCTCTCGCCCAGGCGTTGTGTTTTGGGGTGCCTGTCTCTCGCCCAGGCGTTGTGTTTTGGGGCGCCTGTCTCTCGCCCAGGCGTTGTGTTTTGGGGCGCCTGTCTCTCGCCCAGGCGTTGTGTTTTGGGGCGCCTGTCTCTCGCCCAGGCGTTGTGTTTTGGGGCGCCTGTCTCTCGCCCAGGCGTTGTGTTTTGGGGCGCCTGTCTCTCGCCCAGGCGTTGTGTTTTGGGGCGCCTGTCTCTCGCCCAGGCGTTGCGTTTTGGGGCGCCTGTCTCTCGCCCAGGCGTTGCGTTTTGGGGCGCCTGTCTCTCGCCCAGGCGTTGCGTTTTGGGGCGCCTGTCTCTCGCCCAGGCGTTGCGTTTTGGGGCGCCTGTCTCTCGCCCAGGCGTTGCGTTTTGGGGCGCCTGCCTGGCCCAGGGGTTGCGTATTGGGGCGCCTGCCTGGCCCAGGGGTTGCGTATTGGGGCGCCTGCCTGGCCCAGGGGTTGCGTTTTCGGGGGCCGCTGTTTGGCCCCGGGGTTGTATTTTGGGGTTACTTCTGTCCTTTAAGGTCCATACTGCTATCATGGTGGCTTAAATAAGTGTTGTTGTTTTTTTGAGGGGATATTTGACTTTCTGCTTACACATCAGAACACTCACCCTAGGAAAAGGAAAGAACCCTCCAAGAAAACACAATCCCTCCTCAGGATGAAGTAGACCCCCACCCCCCTCACCTCCTTGTACTATGTGCATATAATCTCTGCTGATGCCCCATAACATGCATATGTTAGAAAAAGCTGCATGGAGTTATGGCAGGGCATGCTGGGAGTTGTAGTTTTGTAACAGCTGATAATGGTTTGCACCATGCTCTATATTTTGGGATGTCCACTTTATGATTGAAAGTTGAACTAGATGAACCTTGGTCTTTTTTTCAACCTATTAATATAAGGAAGACATCTCCTTCTTATATAAATATATTATTTTGACCTGTTTTTATTTTTATTTTTTTTATTTGTTTTATATATGGTATTTGAGGTATATGCTTATTTCCTTGGGCTTTACACTGGGGGTCTCCTTGTCCACCCCCTATCCATAACACTGAGGTGTCTCTTCGGTCCCTCTATTCCATTATATTGGGGTGTCTCCTTGTTTCCCCCTCCATTAATTTGGGTGCTCTCCTCGTCCCCCCCCTCCATTAGACTGGGGTATTTTCCTTGCCCCTCTCATTTGCACTGGGGGTCTCCCTACTCCCCCCTCCATTACATTGGGGGGTTCACTTGTTGCCCCCCCTCCGTTACACTGGAGGGGGTCTCCTCGTTGCCACCTCTCGATTACACTGGGGGACGGTGCCTCCTCATTCCCCCCTCCATTACACTGGGGGGGGGGGTCTCCTTGTTGCCCCCACTCTCCTTTACACGGGTGGGAGGGGTGTCTCCTCGTTGCTACCCTCTGTATTACACTGGGGAGGGGGGGGGGGGGTCCTACACATTTTCCCTCCCTGGGCTGTGGGTTAGACCCTGCATTATTAGCACATCTGGCTACGGGGGAGGGGGCATTTCAGTTGGTGAAATACTTTAATTTGCTATAGAACTATACCATGTGTAATAGTTTCAGGCAAGAAAAGGGAAGCAAAGATATGGAGACGGCACCCCTGACCACCCGTGACCAACCCTGACCACCCGTGACCAACCCTGACCACCCCTGTCCAACCCTGAAAAACCCTGACCGCAGCTTCTGTCTGAGAGTGACTCCTAATGAACGTCAAGTTATAATATTGAGTTTTGTGTCACTTTTTATCCAATATTTATTCTTTCGCCATTTATGCCATCCCATTCTCTCTGTAGATAGAAATGAAACTTTAAGCCACTTTTAAGTATTGTCATGATTTATTTTTTTTTTTTTTTTGCTTGTAGTCAGTGAACGAAAAACAATTTCTTGCTTGTACATCCAGAAGCTAAACCTGATACAATTGTGTCCAGTGTATGCAATCTTCTGTGAGGGGAATGCCTCAAATAAAATGTATCGATGTCACCTCCAAACTAATTCCCAAACATTTGGATTGTGGAGGGGTCTCTGCACCTGGATTCAAACAATCCGATACAACAAAAGCTTCTGAGAGGTGCAAGAAGCAAATTGTATTGAATGTATTGTATTGTATTGAATGTTTACAAATAGACGAGAATATTTGTGTTTCTAGTTAGGCTAGACTAGGTAAAGCTCTGCAATAGTCGCTGTGACGCCCTCATTGCATCCTTTTAGTGCAAGTGAGGAGTATACATTATATTAACAATATATCTATCTAATGTCCTAAAGCAACTCCCCCCAAACTATAGCCACCCACTGATACCGTTTATATAGTTTCACTATTTATTTATGCACTTTGTTTCCTTGCCAATTATTATAAGGACTTATTCAGATGCCTGTATTTTCGGGCCAAAACTGATAGAATAGAAATACAGTGGAACCTTGGTTTAAGAGTAACTTGGTTTGAGAGCGTTTTGCAAGACAAGCAAAGCTTTATACAAATGTGTAACTTGGTTTAAGAGCAATGATTTTCAAGAAGAGCAAATATTCACCTTGGATACGCCTGGTTCTGTCCTTTCACCGCGCTCTGAGCCGGTCTGGAGGTAACGCTCTGTCCATATGTACAGTATACTGTATACAGTATACCAGTGTATGGTACAGTATCGAATATATAAGTGTGTGTGTGTGTGTGTATGTGTGTGTGTGTGTGTGTGTGTGTGTGTGTGTGTGTGTCCGGGATCGGCATCTGCACCGTCGCAGCTACAGCCACAAAATTTTGCACACTCACACGTCTGGACCCCGAGAGCGTCATAGGCTATGTTGTGAGGCGAAATTTTAACCCCGCGTGTTCCAATTTACCAATCAATTTTGCCCCCATCTACATAATGGGGAAAAAGTGAAACGAAAAGTGTATCCGCACCGACGCATTTACAATCACGAAATTTTGCACAGACACCTCATGTGACCCAGGGAACATCGTAGACATTTTGACAGGAAAATGTATCCCCGCGCTTTACAGTTACTCTCCAAAAAACATGGCTCCATTAAAGTAAATGGAGCCTGGAACTACAGGTTATTAGTAGGAGCTGTGATTGGTTGCTGTAGGAACAAAAGACATTCACAGTATAAGAAGCTTATATGTGAGGTAATAAGATGTCGGTGGGGAGACGGATAGAGACAGGCGGGGAAAGAGACAGGCAGACGGGGAAGGAGGAGACAACCAGAGAGACAGACAGAGATAGATGGGGAAAAACACAGACCTTGATAGAGACAGACGGGGAAAGAGACAGAGAAATATAGACAGACAAGGAAAGAGACAGACAGAGACAGGCAGATAGGGAAAGAGACAGACCTGGAAAGAGACAGACGGAGCACATTACTTGGCCAATTTAGTTAAATCTGTGTGGAATATCTGTGGTGTTGAAATATATGTTGTGAAATGCTTCTATTAGCTTAGATTTTGACTTTTAATAATTACATTTCTATCTATTTGTTTTGTGTTTTTTTTTGTGTGCAGAATACATTTTTGTTAATACGTTCTATTTTGTTGTTAATAACAACAGTTCTTAACCCGGGCGAAGCCGAGTAGTACAGCTAGTATACTATATAGCATATCTATCAATTTGCATTTGTGGATATAGTATTGTACTTTCTTTCGGCTAACCAGTGCAGCACATTGCTTATACTGTATCTCCCACACCAATCATTTTATTGTAAGCTAAAGTACAGTTTAATTAGCTTTATGTTTTTACTGTACTGTACAGTATTTTGTATTAGTACTGTAATAATTTTATGTACATAGAGTACATTATTTTATATTACTGTAATAAGTTTGTATAAATACAGTAGATATTTTTGGGCTGTGGAACGAATTGTCTGCGTTTCAATTATTTCCTATGGGAACATTCACTTTGATATAAGAATAACTTGGTTTAAGAGCACACTCCCGGAACCAATTATGCTCGTAATCCAAGGTTCCACTGTATGTTCATTAATAGGCTCGTTTAGATGAGGGTGAAAGTTATCAAGTCTGCCCACAAGTCTTTTAATAAATTTGGTGCAACCATCTGTGCCCCTAAAATGCTGTATTCAGATGTACGAATACAGACCCCGATGCCAGGACCCTCCTCGGTCGCCGGACAGCCTCATATAGTCCTTTGAGCCTATTTAGTTTGGGTCAGGAGACACGCTGCCAATTTGTGCATCTTGACTCATACATGGGATACAATGTATATCTGTTTTCCGGCATACATTACAGTACTCTTGTCATGTGATAGTAGACTAGTCGTTCTGCTGCTAAACTTTGCCTATTTTCTAGTAAATGGCTTAAGCAGTGGTCAAGGTAAAGTGTCAAATGATTGTGCAGCTATGGCTTGTACTATAGTTTGCAGGTTTAATTTTTTTTTTTTCTCCAGTTTAACTTTCATAGGGAGATTGTAAATTTTCCAAGTGTCTGTGTGAGGGTGAAATCGATGGATCGGCTGCCTAATCTCTCTCCTGACCCCCGCATATAGGCTGCGGTCACACGAGCGTATAACTCAGACGCGTGCTCTCTGATAATGGATTTAGTCCTCGGACTAATGTCTATTCTATGGGGCAGTACCGATCAGCCCTTTTTTTTTTTTTTCTTATGCCGGCAGCACAAATTGTGAGTGTCAGCAAACTGGATCATGCGCACTGATCTGCGTATATAGGTGCATGGAATTCATTCGACTGCGCTTGGATGACATCTGTATGAAGAAGATGGAGAAATGTTATTCTCCATCCTCTCACCTGTGCTCTGATTCTCTTGTCTGACAGAATCGGATCGGCGTTTGATCAGTGTTGTTTAAGTAATCAAACCCATTCTCTTGGATGAGAACGCAGCGTTACACGAAGGCAAGGGGAGAAAGTCACCACCAGACACCTGTCAGCTGCGCATCTCCCCAGAAAACGAAAGGATCCGTTATTTAAAGCGGATGTGTGACTACATTTCATAATATAAATGGCATAAATTGTTAGGCCGGTTTCAGACGTCCATGTTTAATCAGGTACCAGTCACACGCATGGTTATGGTCACACGTGTGTCATCTGTGTTTGCATACGTGTGACACGTACCGGGTAAAACATGTGTCTCTGCAATGAAAAGATGTTCTATATTTCCCTGTATCCAGCGATGCTGCCTCCTGCTTCTGACCCCCGCTTATTATGCTCATGAATATTCATTGCCCGAGGATCTGGAAGCCGGAGCATCGCGGGGACAGCATCGCCGGTGACAGATGAGTATACAGCACTTTGTGCAGTGACATCCAGGGGGTCATCGGAGTTCCCAATGAACTCTTATGAACCCCTAGAAGTCACCATCGTGACACTTGCTGTAGTGCAGTTGGTGTCATCAGGAGGTCATCAGAGTTCATTGGGAAATCCGATGACCTCCTGGACGTCCCTGCACACACAATGCTGGCAGGATACTCACCTGTCACTAGCGATGTCCCCAGCGATACTGTCCTTGGCTGTGCTGTCTCCAGCGCTGTCGCCGTGATGCCCCTGCTCCCAGCTGCTCAGTGCAGTGAATAATCAATGAAAATAATGAGCGGAGGTCAGGAGCGGGAGGCAGCAGAGTCGGAGACAGCATCATGGGATATGGAAAATCTTTTTATTTAAAAACCCATGTTTTCTCCGGTCCGTGTCACACTGATGTCACACGGATCACATCAGTGTGCGCTCCGTGTGACACCCGTGCTGCCGGAGAAAAAACGGACACGTCTCCCTGTGAAATAGAGGGGCCACACGGTCCACGTGAAAACACAGCCGTGTGAGTACACAATAGGGTAACATGGGTACGTGTAACATCCGTGTTAAAAACGGATGTCACGTACCTAAAACACGGACGTCAGAAATCTTAGACCGGATGAGCCTGGTGTACTTGCTTTGATAATCATGGCTTTATAATCCTATTTGAAAGTTTAAAGTCCACCTCTGCCCATCTAACCTAATTGCCAGCTCCCCGCAGCCGTGCCTGCTTTCTGCCATGTTATATTATTGTGTAAGTAGTAAGATTTAATATTGGTGACGTCCGTATAAAGCCGGACAATATGTTGTATTACAGCAGCCGTCACTATGTCAGTATTAGGGATTATCCCGGGATCCAGCCATTGGACATCGGTTTGTTTTAATCCCTGAGATTATTTGCTTTTCGCTTCCTCCCTGCTCCGTCCTACCGAGGAGTCTCATCGTGATACAGGCCAGCGAGCGGCCGGACCCTCGCCCCCGCTTGTCTCTGTAAATCGTCTTTGGTTATTGATCTGCAGCCATTTCTACTTTGCAACCAATTTTGCTGCCGCCGTAAAACTCAGAGCAAGCAAGGTTTACAGATCCGTCGTGGGGTGGGGGGTGATGCGGCTACTCTGTGACTGTGAGATGATATATACAAGTAAAATATATCTTTGTACCGTGTTAGCCAGTAGAGATAAAAAAATTGTTTAAAAGAACAGAGAGTCCTCAGTGGTTGATACCTTTTAATGGCTAACTGAAAAGATGGTAATAATTGCAAGCTTTCGAGACTACTCAGGTCTCTTCATCAGGCATGGTATAACACAAAATCTGAAGAGTCACGTATTTATACACAAGAGTCACGTATTTATACACAACAGGACTTGTGTATAAATACGTGACTCTTCAGATTTTGTGTTATACCATGCCTGATGAAGAGACCTGAGTAGTCTCGAAAGCTTGCAATTATTACCATCTTTTCAGTTAGCCATTAAAAGGTATCAACCACTGAGATGATATATACACATTTTTATTAGTACATTTCTCATATACCATATTACATGTTCTGTAGTATACATGTGACATCCTTAGTGTAAGCATGATTAATCAGAATCCCCAATATGTTGAGTACACTGGTTGATAACATTTGTTGGTTCAATGAGTCACTTGAAATTCTAGATGAACCGTGCACTTGCCCTGATGATATAAAACTACAGAGAGCTTTTTATTTCTCTTTGGGGCAGATTTCTGCATGTATTTGCACTTAGACCTTGAGAAATGGGTCAAAATTTGGCAATTATAGTTGCATGAAGTTTTAGACTTTTTATGTGTTTAGAGACTTTGTTCCTAAATTCACAAATGGGTGCACCTTTTAGGAAATGGTGTGGTTTACTTTGCAACAAAATTCTATATTTATCAATATTTTCTAATTCTTGGACAGTACACACTTATATAATAATAATGTTTTTTTGACGGATGCGGCTTGATACTAAGCATGCGCAGTGCAAAAAACCCCGCATCCGGTGGCTGGATGCGGTTTTTGCCGCAGGATGCCGCATCCGGCGTCCATAGGCTTACATTGTAAATAGAGCCGCATCGCACCGGATCCGGCGCGATGCGTTTTTTTTCGCCGCACAAAAAAAACGTGCCAGGCAACGTTCCATCCGGCCGCCGCATCGTCTAAATATGCCGCATCCGGCAAAAACCAGACGCAACGCAAGGCCATGCGGCACTATACGGCGCAAATGCAAGTCTATGCGGAAAAAACGCAACCGGCTGCAAAAAAAAAAACGGTTGCGATTTTTCTGCAAAGCGCCATATTGTGCCGCTCAGCAAAAAAACGGATGTGTGAAAGCAGTCTAAATTGACATGCGGTGCAGCCCAAGCCACAGCATGTCAATTTATTGCTGCAGAGCTGCAACTATTTTTTTGCAAAGCGAAAGACCGCAGCGGCCCAAACCCTGATCATGGCCACGGGCAGCTTTGGTCTCCTGCGGAGATCATTCACGGCCCGCAGGAGAGGACATGCTGCATCCAGGACGCAGCACATCTGGATCGTGGGCACGTACCCTAAGAGTCCAGAAAGTGGACTATGTGCCTATGGGAAGAATTGAGGTTCCCATAGTTAGTGCTCCAGAAGGGAGAAGGCCATGGGCTCTTGTGGATCTCCGCATTGTAAACTCAAATGCTATAAACTACAATGGAGAGCTCTAAATACACTGATGGCCACCTGAACCTCATATAAACAGGGCTCAAGGGGTCCCATTCGCAGAACGCTTCTTTTTCCTCATATATGGAAACTACGTTTATGCATGCACACGCAGAGAATCATCTCTGTGACCAGATGGTTGGGGGCCACACAGAATTGCATTGTGGGCTGCATGTGGCCCCCCGGAAACACAAGTTTTGCAACCCTAGTCACACATATAGTCTACTCTACACCATCTATTAGTTGGTTTACTTTGTACCAGAAATTTGCTCCAAAATCATTGCACATGGTGATGACTGTTATAGCGCACAAATCACCAGGATTTTCCTATATAACCTAAAGCCAGGGCTATACTGGCAGTATCAGGCTGATTCTATAAATACCTTTAGTTGTCAGCTAGGATGTATAGGTTTTGAAACACAAGCAAGTAAAGTTGGTAAAATCAGCAGCTTTTTGAATGACAGCAGCTGCCGATCAGCTGATAGCTGGGGTGGGCATTCATAATGTATTCCGCCCCTCTGCCTATCCATCCTCCCCTTTTATTTATGCTAATTCTATTATAGAATTGTTTTACTAAGTGACTAGAAGGACCTGTGCTGATGTCATACCCATGTGACCAGAAGGGGCGGGGCCTCAGCCAACAGAAAAAATGTTGCTTCCTGGTATCAGCTAAGTTGGCCGAGGCCCCGCCCCTTCTGGTCACATTGGTATGACATCGACACAGGTCCTTCTAGGCAGTTATTTATGCTAATTCTATTATAGAAACGTTTTACTAACAGGGGGAGGACAGACATGCAGGGGGTCGGGAATCACTATGAATACCCACCCCAGCTATCAGCTGATCAGCAGCTGCTGTCATTCAAAAAGCTGCTCAATTCATAAACTTTACTTGCTTGATTTTCAAAACCTATACATCCTAGCTGACAACTAAAGGTATGTATAGAATCAGCCTGATAGTGCCAGTATAGCACTGGCTTTAGGTTATATAGGAAAATCCTGGAGATTGGTGCACTTTAAGATACACCCCTTTCCTGCCAAGCCGTGCCCTTCCTTGTCAATCATGGAGAAGGACCACCCACTGGACTCGTATGAATTCAAATAAGGGTTTCAGGGACCAAACGGAATCGTCTCACTGTCTGAAAGATCCTAGGGGATCAAACTCTGTAATTAGAAGCTGGTCCAGCGATCAGTTGATTACTATGGAGATCGACTGAAAGTGGTGTCTGGCTGTGCTTTTTCCCTGCAGCGGCCATCGGATGTTTGTATTATACAGTCAAATAAATGGCTGTCCATACAATACATGGAACGGTCGCGTCTATCAGACTCTGGTCCTCTTTGTAATGGTCTCTTCATTCTAGGACTTCTTTATGTGGAGGGGATCTAAACTGCTGGCTTTATCCTAATGTACCCTGGAATTAGGAAACTATGTCAGAACAAATGACGCTTGGACCTTTGGGGCCTTATAAAGATGGAGCTGTAATTTACTTTTTAATTTTAGGATGAATTAATAGGAATACATACGGCACAAGCCTTTTTTATAATCAAATCTAGGCCACTGCTAAGTCCTATGAAACATTGATATAGAAAGTACTGTGGACTGCACTGAATATAGGGGTCACAGGTCAAGATGAATAAATCTTTGTCCAGTTGGATCCTAAAGTTTGCAAAAATGTGCCCATCTGGTGAATCCAGCAGGCAGTGCCCCAAATTCTGCACCCGCAGTCCAGTCTGTGGCAGACACCGATATGTGAGATTATACTGAAAATTTCTGGGCGTTTGTGATTTTAGGACTTAACGTCGTACAGAATGTGACCCGGCAGGTAAAATACCGACTGTGCAAAGCGCACGAGACAGACGCCTGACGCTTTACACCTGTCATCACTTCTCCTGTGCAAATAATGGTCCTCGCAAAATGCATGCAACCTTTCCCTCACATTCAGTGATCTGGAATCATTTGGGGAAAGATCACGACTTGTTTGGACACAAAAATAAATCAGGGCACGGTGTGACATAAGCAGAGCGGGTCAGTCCAAGCATTTAGGAAAGAAGTGCCCAGATCAGGCTCATAGCCTTCATGTAAGGCAAGTGCAGCCTCTCTAGGGGTTTGCCAATAATTGCAAAAAAATGTAGCATAGATTAGGCTACTTTCACACATCCGGCTTGAGCTCTGCGGCTCAATCCGGCTGTGCAAGCTATGCAACGGATGCGGTGAAAACACCGCATCCTTTGCATAAGTTTTTCCTTTGCGGCCAGTCCGGTTTTTGCCGCTTGCGGCATGCTACTGAGCATGCGCAGTGGCAAAAACCGCATGCGGCGGCCGGATGCGGTTATTGCCGCATCCGGCCGCCATAGGCATGCTTTGAAAAATGCACCGCATCGGCCGAATGCGGCGCAATGCGGTTTTTTTTGCAGCACGAAAAAACGTGCCAGGCAACGTTCTATCCGGCCGCCGCATCGGCTAAAACTGCCGCATGCGGCAAAAAACGGATGGAACGCAAGGTCTTGCGGCACAATGCGGCACTAATTAAAGTCTATGCAGAAAAAACGCAACCGGCAGCAAAAAAAAAACGGTTGCGATTTTCCTGCAAAGTGCCGGATTGTGCCGCATTGCAGAAACCGGAGGTGTGAAAGCAGCCTAAGGCTACTTTCACACATCCGGTTTTTGCTCTGCGGCACAATACGGCATTCTGCAGAAAAAACGCAACTGTTTTTTTTTTTGCCGCCGGTTGCGGGTTTTTTTGCATAGACTTACATTAGTGCCGTATTGTGCCGCAGGGGCTTGCGTTCGGTCTGGTTTTTGCCGCATGCGGCAGATTTAGCCGATGCCGCGGCCGGATAGAACGTTCCCTGCAACGTTTTTTGCGCCGGCAAAAAAACCCGCATCGCGCCGCATCCGGCCGCTGCGGCGCATTTTTCAATGCATGCTTATGGACGCCGGATGCGGCGCGATGCGGAAAAAACGCATCCGGTCACCGCATGCGTTTTTTTCCACTGCGCATGCTCAGTAGCGTGCCGCAACCGGAAAAAAACGGACGGGCCGCATGTAAAAACTTATGCAAAGGATGCGGTGTTTTCGCCGCAACCGTTGCATAGGTTTCACAGCCGGATTGAGCCGCAGGGCTCAAACCGGATGTGTGAAAGAACTTGATTTGATGAAACCAAATACTTTACTTTAGAAATCTGCAAAACTTCGGAGGGCAGGGTGTCTCATGCCAAACCCTTTGCAGATACCGCACGTTCACCGTTCCAGCTCTTGCACAGTGCAGCCGAGTGTTCTTGCTCTTCAGTTAGACGTCAATGTCTCAAGTTTGGGATTTCAGAAACACTCAGGGTAACATACTCTGTCCTGAGGGACTTCAGGCAAAGCACATAGGGTGGGGTTAGTGCAAGCCAAGCTAACATTTTGGAAACTGCGTCTCTGCCTCTGTATCTGCAGGCTGGTAATTTGCAAATAGAAGACTTTGCCATCAAAATTATAGCCAAAAAAATGCTGCTTTTGAAAGAAATGGAGCAGCGGAGGATGGTAGTGGTGGCAGTGTTTGGATAAAATAAACATTTGATACCTTTCCTGGTAATCTCACTGACCAAAACATGGTTTTGTCTGTGCATGGGACAACTGCACAAACAAAGCTCAGGTGCTCGGTGCACCCTTGGTGTGGCCAAATGGATCAGTGCCCCTTCTTACCTACTTGATAACAATCGAATAGGGTGAGAGATAAGAGCTGGAAAAAAAGGAATAATATTTTATTTGAATCAATTCCCACCTTTTTGTTTTCCCTCTATCTCTGCCCTTCTCTACCTCCGATGGAGCAGAGCTGTCAATCAAGGAAGAGATGGATGCAGAAAAGTAGATGGGATGAGAGTCAAATGCAACATATGTTACTTGTTGTATATCTTGTTATTTGTTCCCCACGTAATTATGTAGGAAGGGACACTGATCTTTTTTGCCAGACCAAGGGTGCACCAAGTACCTGTGCTTGGTTTGAACAGTCATATTGCGCTGGCAGTTTCCTTCTAAAGAGGTCCTCCCATCTTAACTTGTTACTAAGCTGTGCCATCACTTAATGGTTGCGGGGGTCCAACCTATGTGACCACCGATCTAGACATTAAGGATCCTCCAGATCTGTGACCCTCACTGATCCAGACAATGAAGGATCCTTCACACCTTTGTGACCCTCACTGATCCAGACAATGAAGGATCCTTCACACCTTTATGACCCTCACCGATCCAGACAATGAAGGATCCTTCACACCTTTGTGACCCTCACCGATCCAGACAATGAAGGATCCTTCTGACCTCTGTGACCCTCACCGATCCAGACAATGAAGGATCCTTCACACCTCTGTGACCCTCCTTCAGACCTCTGTGACCCTCACCGATCCAGACAATGAAGGATCCTTCTGACCTCTGTGACTCTCACCGATCCAGACAATGAAGGATCCTTCTGACCTCTGTGACTCTCACCGATCCAGACAATGAAGGATCCTTCACACCTCTGTGACTCTCACCGATCCAGACAATGAAGGATCCTTCACACCTCTGTGACCCTCCTTCAGACCTCTGTGACCCTCACCGATCCAGACAATGAAGGATCCTTTAGATCTTTATGATCCTCACCGATCTAGACAATGAAGGATTCTGCAGATACTATTTGCTTTTCTATATTGTTCCATCTATGTTTGTTCTAGCAAAGAACAAGCCTTGAGCTTGCTGAGACTTGTAGTCCGATACGCCTACTCTTTGTGGCGCGGGGTTTTCCAGGGCTGGCGCAGTCTCTTCCCCGGCTGCAGCAGGTTTCTCATTCGTGTACTGACTCGTTGTCCTGTAATAACAATGTAACAATAATTCACTCCGGTGTGTTTAGTGTCAGTCACTGTCGACCTCCAGCCCATGAAGGAGCCGTCATCGCTGCTGTTCGGTTTCTTCCATGTAACCTGATTCTTACATGGAAACTGTCTGAATCCCGTCCCCCCCGGGAAGGAAATTGCGCTGCATGGCAGGCGGTGAACAAAGCATCTTTCAGACATTGTTGTAAGATGTACCTGTCTCTTGCAGACAGAAGAAATAGACATTTTTTTCTTGTCTAAACCCTAGTTTTTGACTTGTCCGCACTTGGTTACCTTATAAACAGTCCATGCTGTTGACAAACGGTCCAATAATCAGCAAACAAGCGTTCCTAAAAATGAATGTGCCCGATCACAGCCCCGCATAAACATGTCACCTATTAGAGTGTGAATGAGCAAAACTCCTATTTGTCCGTTTATGTTGGCCATTAAACCATTGTTTCCATCAGCATATCGCTCTATGTAAGCAAGGTGGGCTGCCATCGGCACATCACCCTATGTAAGCAAGGTGTGCTGCCATCGGCACATTGCCCTATGTAAGCAAGGTGCGCTGCCATCGGCACATTGCCCTATGTAAGCAAGGTGCGCTGCCATCGGCACATTGCCCTATGTAATCAAGGTGTGCTGCCATCGGCACATTGCCCTATGTAAGCAAGGTGCGCTGCCATCGGCACATTGCCCTATGTAATCAAGGTGCGCTGCCATCGGCACATCGCCCTATGTAAGCAAGGTGCGCTGCCATCGGCACATCGCCCTATGTAAGCAAGGTGCGCTGCCATCGGCACATTGCCCTATGTAAGCAAGGTGCGCTGCCATCGACACATCGCCCTATGTAAGCAAGGTGCGCTGCCATCGACACATCGCCCTATGTAAGCAAGGTGCGCTGCCATCGACACATCGCCCTATGTAAGCAAGGTGCGCTGCCATCGACACATCGCCCTATGTAAGCAAGGTGCGCTGCCATCGACACATCGCCCTATGTAAGCAAGGTGCGCTGCCATCGACACATCGTGCTATGTAAGCAAGGTGCGCTGCCATTGGCACATCGCGCTATGTAAGCAAGGTGCGCTGCCATTGGCACATCACCCGCCATTGGCACGTCGCCCTATGTAAGCAAGGTGCCCTGCCATTGGCACGTCGCCCTATGTAAGCAAGGTGCCCTGCCATTGGCACGTCGCCCTATGTAAGCAAGGTGCCCTGCCATTGGCACGTCGCCCTATGTAAGCAAGGTGCACTGCCATCGGCACATCGCCCTATGTAAGCAAGGTGCACTGCCACCTGCACATCGTCCTATGTAATCAATGTGTACTGTTTTTTACCGCAGGTGCGGTAATCTTTCAGAGGGTCCGGAATTTTCTTAAGAAAACTCCACTTTCTAGTGCGCACAGGGCCATATAGTGGAAATATTCTAAACATATAAACTGCCATTTTTTCCCCCCATTTTAATATACAGGGGACAGGAATCATAGAATAAATTGGTGACAAATTCTGCCTATAGTGCATGGATTTTGCTATGGAATCAGTATGGATTTGCAGCAGAAATATCCTGTACCCCTTACATTGCAAAAGGTATATTCTCGTCAAAGCTGCAAGTAACACATGAGGATTGGCAATGAACTCACAGTAATCCTCCATCTTTAGAGCTCTTAAAGAGACTCTGCCAACACAGAATGACTGTTCAGACCAAGTGCAGAGGCCCAGTGCATCGTGATGGGCTAATCATTTAGCTGCACCTTTGCACCTGCTTATTTTCCATCTATTTCTGCTCATCTTTGGCTCCTGTAAAGTCAGAAGTGTCAAGAGGGATGAGTGGAGATGAAAGGGCATACCACCAAGTGGGAAGGTGCCCCTAAATGATTAGCGGCCATGATGTACCGGGCGCCTGTGTTTGGTTTGAACAGTCATTCTGTGCTGACCGTCCCATTAACAAGGTTACACCCAATTTTTTCTTCTTCCTGGACAACCAGTCGACCCAATTATGGTGAGACCCATCCTCATTTCTGCATCCTGGTAAAAGCCAAGAGGCGCAGCCGAAACGTCAGCATTTGCTAAAACTGTTTGAAGAATTTACCCATAAGCCTATAAAGGTATCACTCCTAAAATTCTTTTGTCATTCTTGGGACATAGCCAGAAAATTCTATTGGAATACTAACACGGTACCACAATATTACCCTGTATTGCACACCCATAAGGATAGAAATTTTTGTTGTAGCCATGATGGCTAGTGTCCAGCATTGCCAGAAACCGCATAATATCATATTTTAGAACTCGTCCACAACCGTTCCCAAGCTCCCGATGGAAAAGCTAAATTACCCAGTGATATTTCTCCTGCCATCATATTGCTGCATTAACTTTTCAGGATACTAGGAAAGCTGAGTAGCCATCCGCTTGGGAGCAGTAATAGTAGCCATACTGGTAGTCACTTGGCTTTTCCGCGTCAGAACGTGGCCGCACCAACTCCGTAGTAGTAATCTGCCTCGGACATGAAGGAGTGAAGTTTTGTGCGGTATTTTGTGGAAGTTTTCTCGCTCCTCATTAAGCCTCGCTGTCTCTTGCACGCTGCCTCATGTGTGCACATTTCACGCCGCCTCCGGCGTCTCACTCTTGTCATTTTAATTAAACTCCTACCTCTCGAATAGATGCACCTACTTAAGTGGATTAAAGGAAATTGTGTTTCTTATTTCCAGGTAGATTGTGTGCGAGTAATAAGTGTAATTGTGTATCTCTCCGCTCAACCTCTGATCCCGAATTATTACTCACAAATCACTTTAATTAACGCCGATCTCCGCTTCCTACATCCCAGAAATAAGGAAAGACGAGTAAATATGAGGAATGGCCGCCGTTGTGTCATTACACAGGTCAGATTTTTGAACCACAGTTTACATGGGTTTAAAGGTTTTGTCTTCGGGAAAAAAGTAATCACAATGTAGGGGAGCGCGTCAGCCGTGGTTAAAAATACTGAAAAAGATCGTAAGTGGTTAATAAGACCCAGTGCAAACCTGGTGAGCTCGATTCCTCCAGACCCCGTGCACACGAATGTTCGGGCTGATTGAGCGTGCGTGCTGCCTGACAGCGGCTTATCTCTGTTTATTCATCATCCCGATATCACTTGTTCATCACTCTGTCCTCGTACAATTAACACCGGCTGATCTTGGGGGTCGCATTTGGTTTATGTGCCCGAAAAACTCCCGCTTCATTTATCAAACTGCTCCATAGTGCCCCATGTACCCAGCAAAGGCCAAAAGTGGTTATTTTGGCATAAGCCTGGAAAATTAAATGCTTACGGTTATGGTCGCCGAGGGGTGGTGAGTGTCCAGGGGTAAATCCACTGGGCCGTGCACCGGACTTCCACCGAAGGAGCAACCAGCAGCGAACCCCTATACAGGGATTGTATTGGGCACCAACAGAAGACCTAAATGCACAGCAGCCAGGGACCGGGAGATAGTATCTTACGGACTTGTAAAGTCTCTTAACGTCTGGTGCTGCTGTGCTCGGATGTGGCAGCATGGAGATGGTAACTTGGACTTAGTTGCACGGAGGTGGTGGCTCTGACGGGGCGGCACAGAGGTGGTGGTGGAGAGCAGGCTCTAGGACAGTGATGGTGAACCTATGGCACGCGTGACAGCCGGGGCACTCAGAGCCCTTTTTGCCAGCACGCGTAGTGTCGCCTCATCCTGCAGCTTTGAACTGCTGGCGCACTGGCAGATCAAAGTTGTGTTGGAGCAGAGGGACATTTCTCCTCGCTCTGACACTCCTCCTCCCCTCCTAGGCCGCAGGTCTGTTGCCTTGGAAACGGAGGGGCGTCATTAAGCGGCACCATGACGTCATCTGGCCGTGCGGGAACTGAGGACCCAGTGGCGCGCAGCGGTGGAGCAGGTGCTGGAAGGTGACTTGTTGTGTGTTTTTTTTTTTTTTTAACTTGTGTGTGTCTGTGCCAAGGTGGGATGTGGGGGCCAGTGCCAGCATGGGGGAAACATTCATGCCAGGGTCAAGGAAACAAACATGCCAGGATGGAGGAAAACATGCACCAAGATGGGGGAACATGTCAAGATGGGGAATATTTACCAGGATGGTGGACCATGTTGGGATGGGGACATGCCGGGAAGGGGGACATTTACCAGGATGGGGGAACATGCCGGGAAGGGGGACATTTACCAGGATGGGGGAACATGCCGGGAAGGGGGACATTTACCAGGATGGGGGAACATGCCGGGAAGGGGGACATTTACCAGGATGGGGGAACATGCCGGGAAGGGGGACATTTACCAGGATGGGGGAACATGCCAGGAATGGGGTACACTTACCAGGATGAGGAATATTTACCAGGATGGGGAATATGCTGGGATGGGGTACATTTACCAGGATGGGGCCATGATGGGGACAAATGTACCAGAATGTAGGAAATATATATCAGGATGGGGGACATATTTACCAGGAAGTGGCCCAGTAAGAGGGACATAACTACACAATGAAGGGGGAGGATAGCAACTCGTACGTCTTTAGGGGATTTCAAGATGTTCAGACTTTGAAATGTAGATGTGGATTACAGGGTGACATCTGATTGCGTTCCAGGCTAAAATCTCTGTCTAATTTGCTGCAATTTTTCCCAGAAAGATCAATCCAACTGCTGTGTCTGGAAAGGGCATTGGCAGTGGCTGAGCTTCAATGTGTGGTAAGCATGCGAGTGATGCCCCCCGCTGAAGAGAAGACTGGAAAGGTAAGATTAAAATCAATTATTTACATAATAGGATTGGTTGGCACTTCGGAAAAAAAATTGGGTTTAGTGCTACAGTTTGGGCACTCAGCCTGTAAATGGTTTGCCATGACTGCTCTAGGACGAGACAGAGGTTAGGCACACGAGACTGGTACTAGGACTAAATAGCAAGACTAGGCACGGTAGCGTTCAGGGACCCTACGAACTAGCAACGCACTAATAGGCAATGTTGCTCAGATGCCTCCTGTACGGGGAGGCGGTCTTAAATACCTTTTAGGGTAACAGGTGACCTAAGAATAGATTCCAGGTAATGGGACGCCTGGCGGTGACCACGCACACACCCTATGAGCGCTCACAGCAGAACCGCACGCGGCCTGGAAGCGGGAGGAGCGAGAGGGACCACCGGGCAAGTGAGAGAAAGGAAGCGCCCGCCGGGAGCAGGGGAGCGTGGGGATACCATGCTGTGACCGGGCAGATGAGAGGGAGGATGCCCCTGCTGGGAGCGGGGATGTGTAGGGATACCATGCTGTGACCGGGCAGATGAGAGGGAGGGTGCCCCTGCTGGGAGCTGGGACGTGTAGGGATACCACGCTGGGACCGGCGAGATGAGAGGGAGGGTGCCCCTGCTGGGAGCGGGGACGTGTAGGGATACCATGCTGGGACCGGGCAGATGAGAGGGAGGGTGCCCCTGCTGGGAGCGGGGAAGTGTAGGGATACCATGCTGGGACCGGGCAGATGAGAGGGAGGGTGCCCCTGCTGGGAGCTGGGACGTGTAGGGATACCATGCTGGGACCGGGCAGATGAGAGGGAGGGTGCCCCTGCTGGGAGCTGGGACGTGTAGGGATACCACGCTGGGACCGGGCAGATGAGAGGGAGGGTGCCCCTGCTGGGAGCGGTGACGTGTAGGGATACCATGCTGGGACCGGGCAGATGAGAGGGAGGGTGCCCCTGCTGGGAGCTGGGACGTGTAGGGATACCATGCTGGGACCGGGCAGATGAGAGGGAGGGTGCCCCTGCTGGGAGCTGGGACGTGTAGGGATACCACGCTGGGACCGGGCAGATGAGAGGGAGGGTGCCCCTGCTGGGAGCGGTGACGTGTAGGGATACCATGCTGGGACCGGGCAGATGAGAGGGAGGGTGCCCCTGCTGGGAGCGGTGACGTGTAGGGATACCATGCTGGGACCGGGCAGATGAGAGGGAGGGTGCCCCTGCTGGGAGCGGTGACGTGTAGGGATACCATGCTGGGACCGGGCAGATGAGAGGGAGGGTGCCCCTGCTGGGAGTGGGGACGTGTAGGGATAACACGCTGGAACCGGGCAGATGAGAGGGGAGGGTGCCCCTGCTGGGAGCGGGGAAGTGTAGGGATACCACGCTGGGACCGAGCAGATGAGAGGGAGGGTGCCCCTGCTGGGAGTGGGGACGTGTAGGGATAACACGCTGGAACCGGGCAGATGAGAGGGAGGGTGCTTTTTTTTTTTTTTTTTTTTTTTTTTTTTCTCTCCCATACCTGCCATTCTCCCATTTTCTCTACAATTATGGAAAATGTGCAGCAATGACTTCTACGCGGTTAGCCGGCGGCGATCATCCCCGGTGTGGCGGTCATCAGGGTCGGCTGTAATATACCAGAGAATGACGATGGTCCTCGTCACATCACCTGAATGCCGGGTTACGCTGTGAGTCCTGCGGCCACGTTGTAGCCCTTTTATTACTGCAATATTGGAGCCGTTTATTTAAGGTTCCTATGAATCAGGATCTGTAAAAGCTGAAAGAAAAACCTGCGAGAAACGAAAACGAGAAACTGATTATTTATTAAAGGTCTGCGCACCTCCCGACCTTCATCCGGAGGAAAGGAGGAAAGTTATTAATGGCAAAACAGCAACGTCTTGGGGTCAGAGTCTGGCAATTACAGCAGTGAACTTGTTTTTCTTGGTACCTCTATATGCTCTCGTCAGCCAGGGTATAATGCTCGTTGTTCATGGCTGCACTAATTATTTACTTCATTTATTAAAACTGATTTTTCAAAAAAGCAAAAAACACATAAGTGGAATTTTAGATCATGTAACATGCATCCGTTTAAAACCCAAAAAGTCCTGAAAGGCTGTTAAAGTATGGTAGTTTACTGTATTGCCAGCATAAATATACCTTTTTTTTTTTTCCCCCCCCCACTTGACTGCAGCCTGTGACTAGAATCAGACTCCTTCCCCCTCTGGCAGCTGACAGTATAGTTCCTTCTTCCATTGCCCGTAGGACTCTTCTCAGCTATTCTGCCATGCTATTACAGAAGCTATATGCTTCTTCCCTGACAAGCCAAGCTATGGAGAGACCTTGCTGTGAGCAGAGGGGCCAAGGACTTGATTTCCTCAAGGGTTTTTTTTGCCAGTTTTCTGCTGAAAAAAAAAATAAAAAAAATTGGAAATGTCCCAAACTTTTTCAGCTTATGGCATTTTTATGCCAGTCCTGGACCGTTCCCACAAACAAAGTGTAGCTAGGATGAGACCACTTAAGTGGTGTAAATTACACCACAAATGTGCTCCAGTACGTACTGGTGGAGGCCGCTGCGGTTGTAAGGTGCCTCTTACTCCAGCGCACCCATCATTAAGACTAGCGTGCAAATTCGGAGGATGGAGGCCACGTGCAGAAATCCACACACTTACAGCCTCGGCTGCTATCTGTGAGGTTATTAACGGTCGTTTGACGAGGGTCTCCTGATCCTTGCGGTCTTTGTGTGGACCTCCAATGTCTGGACTGGCTGGGGCTCTAAAGATCCAAACTCAACAGCCTCATACCATTGGTGTTTTCGAGTTCAATGTAAGAACCCTGCGGACAGTTTGGACATCGCAAACCATAAAGTTTATCAGTGGGAAAGCTGCAGAAATAAAAGGGGAACCCATTTATCATCAATTGGGGTAGAGAAAATTGCCTCAGGATCTTCAACAGGGCAGGGCCATATTTTGCCTATATGGACCTTTTTTTATTTCTTTTTTTTTTTTTTTAAAGCAGTTGATTGAGCTGTTTAGGGGTTACATATCAGGTCACAGCTGGGGGTATTCTGTTGGATTGAGCCGTATAGGGGTTACATATCAGGTCACAGCTGGGGGTATTCTGTTGGATTGAGCCGTATAGGGGTTATATATCAGGTCACGGCTGGGGGTATCCTATTGGATTGAGCCTGTATTAGGGGTTATATATCAGGTCAGGGCTGGGGGTATCCTATTCGATTGAGATATATATATATATATATATCCCCCTAAATGGCTCAATCCAACCGGAACCCCTGACCTGATAGAGATATATATATATATATATATATATATATATATATATATATATATATATATATATATATATATATATATATATATATATATATATATATATATATATATATATATATATATATATATATATACACATACATACATATATACACACACACACACACACACACACACACACACACACATATATATATATATATATATATATATATATATATATATATATATATATATATATATATATATATATATATATATATATATATATATATATATATAATCTCAGGTCATGGCTGGGGGTATCCTATTGGATTGAGCCTGTATTAGGGGTTATATATCAGGTCAGGGCTGGGGGTATCCTGTTGGATTGAGCCCTTTAGGGGTTATATATCAGGTCATGGCTATGGGTATCCTGTAGCTGGCCTCACAGGATTATCGACAGTATCTGCATGATTTACACCCTGGTCATGGATGGCGTTATTGGGCTGAATATTTATTTATTGGACAGTTATCTATAGCTGGCTGTTCTTCCTTCTGGAGGAGAGCTAATTTACATACTTAATCCCAGAAGGCAGTGCATGTACGGCCCCCCACACCAGCTGGATCTCCACCGTTGGCGTCGATGAGGTGCAAGGATATCCTCCATCTGAATGGCGCCTGCCACCGTCGTGGCTGCTATTTATATGGTCCATCCACTTGTGCACAGTTGTTGTTTTGCTTCTAGCCCTACAAACCCTTTGCTTTGCTTTCCAAGTGTTGCATATTTTATCTCTGACATAAAGTACAAGTCCTGTGCTCCTCTTTAAATGTTTTTTTTTTTTACACCAAATTAAAAATTGATGCAGTGTCTTTACCAAGTTAAAGCGCGGCGTCTGCATCCATAATGCGCAGCGGCACAGCCGGCAGTATCACTGTACGGAGCCGACATCTGTTACACAAACTGCCCACATCTAAGAAATATGCCCTCCTCATCTGTCACTTTCCTTTTTTTTTTGAGGATAAAAGTGCTGATTTTGTTTAATGTCCCCGCCTGATGGCAGAATATCCGTTCTAGAGATGGGTAACGCGCGCCCCGTGATTTACAGCCGCGCTTAGTGCTTTTATTTGGCGATAAAAAATAGAACGTTGCAAATTAAAAAAGGAGACCGAAACGACTAATGTTTTTAAGAGCGTTCCAAAAGCCTCGGGGAGGGGGATCGGCTCTGAAATATTAACCGAATCTTTTGTCTGAACGGATGACTGTCTCTTTGTTATTGCTTTGCTCCTGCCCGGAGGGCTGCGTTCAAGAGAGGGCACGTGGCTGAGAGCGCTGGCAGGTAATGAGTTAATCAGGTTAGTTTTCGGGAAACTAAGTTCAACTGCAAATACCAAAGCCCCGGCAAGGTTGGACGGCATCCAGTATCGGCGTCTGCACAATATATTACCCTGCGTTCTTTACACTACCGTGTGGCAAATCTGCTGTTCGGAGAAAATGCCAAAGGGTCAGGGCTCGGCGGTGTCTACTGGTCTTATGATGGTCACCGTAATATCTCTAGATGTGTCTGTCACATGTCCTCTGTGCTTCTCTACAAGATAAAAGTGGTACGATAATTGCAAAAGTCCTGACGCGGTCTACATTTTTGTGATGTCATTGGCAATTTGCGTCTATGTAAGCTTTGAGGTTCTACTAGAGCTTGCAAAAAATCCTAAGAGTGCTGCCGAAACCGCTCCATTTAGATGTATGATGCCGGCGCTGCCGAAACCGCTCCATTTAGATGTATGATGCCGGCGCTGACGAAACCACTCCATTTAGATGCATGTTGCCGGCGCTGACGAAACCACTCCATTTAGATGTATGATGCCGGCGCTGCCGAAACCGCTCCATTTAGATGTATGATGCCGGCGCTGACGAAACCACTCCATTTAGATGTATGATGCCGGCGCTGACGAAACCATTCCATTTAGATGCATGTTGCCGGCGCTGACGAAACCGCCCCATTTAGATGTATGATGCCGGCGCTGCCGAAACCGCTCCATTTAGATGTATGATGCCGGCGCTGACGAAACCACTCCATTTAGATGTATGATGCCGGCGCTGACGAAACCATTCCATTTAGATGCATGTTGCCGGCGCTGACGAAACCGCCTCATTTAGATGCATGTTGCCGGCGCTGACGAAACCACTCCATTTGGATGCATGTTGCCGGCGCTGCCGAAACCGTCCCATTTGGATGCATGTTGCTGGCGCTGCCGAAACCGCCCCATTTGGATGCATGTTGCCGGCGCTGACGAAACCGCCCCATTTGGATGCATGTTGCTGGCGCTGATGAAACCGCCCCATTTGGATGCATGTTGCTGGCGCTGATGAAACCGCCCCATTTGGATGCATGTTGCTGGCGCTGATGAAACCGCCCCATTTGGATGCATGTTGCCGGCGCTGATGAAACCGCCCCATTTAGATGCATGTTGTCGGCGCTGACAAAATCGCCCCATTTAGATGCATGTTACCGGCGCTGATGAAACCGCTCCATTTAGATGCATGGTGTGAAGTTAGATTTTCTGCGCATGTTGCCTACGTTCTGTACGTGGCTGTGGCACTATGCTGTACTAATATGGGCCGATGTCAGCTGTAACATATGGCTGACGCCCTACTGCACCTGCTAAGACTCCTAGACATTTAATCCATTAGATGCACTCTTCAATTGTGACCACATCAACTACAAAGATTTAAGGAGGGGATTGTATCAGTAGACCCAACAGTTTGCAGGGTGCCACTGGGTGGCGAATTGTGGCGAGGAACCTTGATCTAGCCTACAAGTCCTTGCCTAAATCTGCAAGGTAGCTAAAGGCCAAATATTCGTTCAACAGTAGGGTTGGGTAAAAAGACTCATTGGACCCTGTTCCAGTGGCCACCATGGTAGCCAGAGCTCCTCAAAACGTTGCTGACCTGTTGGCATCTCTTCTGACTAGTATGCTCAGTGCTACGTCGCAAGCGTTTCGCTCCCCCGACAATGCATCGGGCATACTAATCAGAAGAGCACCAGCAGATAGGAGGAAAAACTACTGATGTTGCCACTAGACCTGGGTCATACACATTTTTGGCTCAACTCTCACCCAACGACCGTTTCTACTAACTGGTTGAACGATGGTTCGATCAATTGCCATCTCTCCTGACACTTCCATACACAGGAATGAGACACTCTTCTGGTGGTGACGGCTTATCTATTAGATAACACATTAATGATCGGCAGTCGAGATGGGCAGATCCATTCACGGGACTCCAGTCCATTGACCAGATCAGTAGTTGTTGGCCACTGGACAGGAAGGTCACAAATCTTTTACCTTCCAGGGTCCGCGCCTTTTGACTACCTGGGCTGGCCCCATGTCATCATTGCAGAGTGACCTGGCTAATTAAAGCAGCAGCGAACATCCCGGAAGTTGTACGAGATTTGCAGCTAAAGCTGCCAGAGACTACTGACCTGGCCAATGGATCGGAGTCCCTCCAGTCGAAACGCCCATCTCTAATTTACAGTCCAAAATTGCATATGCCAGAGCCTTCTTTTACCTGACTTTTTTAACGGGAGACTCTGAAGGCCGCCATACACATTAGACTCTCTTCAGCCCGACAGTTGTCTTGTTTATGGGGCCTTTAGAACAAAAAAGTATTTCTGCTTCCGTAAAGAGGTTATGTCTAGTGATGAGCGAGCACCAAGAATAATGGAAGTCAACGGTGGACTCGAGCATTTTTCTGTAGGATTTCACGGAAAAATGCTAGAGTCCCCCATTGACTTCCATTATACTCGGGTGCTCGAGTCTCGCCCATCAAAGCATCCAGCTGTTTATTACGAGTACTGAGCACCCGAGCATGGTAGTGCCCGCTCATCACAAGTTACCAGTACTGAGCACCCGAGCATGGTAGTGCCCGCTCATCACTAGTTACCAGTACAGAGCACCCGAGCATGGTAGTGCCCGCTCATCACTAGTTACCAGTACTGAGTACCTGAGCATGGTAGTGCCCGCTCATCACTCGTTACCAGTACTGAGCACCCGAGCATGGTAGTGCCCGCTCATCACAAGTTACCAGTACTGAGCACCCGAGCATGGTAGTGCCTGCTCATCACTAGTTACCAGTACTGAGCACCCGAGTATGGTAGTGCTGGCTCATCACTAGTTACCAGTACTGAGCACCCGAGCATGGTAGTGCCCGCTCATCACTAGTTACCAGTACTGAGCACCCGAGCATGGTAGTGCCCGCTCATCACAAGTTACCAGTACTGAGCACCCGAGCATGGTAGTGCCCGCTCATCACTAGTTACGAGTACAGAGCACCTGAGCATGGTAGTGCTCACTCATCACTAGTTACCAGTACTGAGCACCTGAGCATGGTAGTGCCCGCCCATCACTAGTTACGAGTACTGAGCACCCGAGCATGGTAGTGCCCACTCATCACTAGTTACGAGTACAGAGCACCTGAGCATGGTAGTGCCCGCTCATCACTAGTTACCAGTACTGAGCACCTGAGCATGGTAGTGCCCGCCCATCACTAGTTACGAGTACAGAGCACCTGAGCATGGTAGTGCCCGCTCATCACTAGTTACCACTACTGAGTACCCGAGCATGGTAGTGCCCGCTCATCACTAGTTACGAGTACTGAGCACCCGAGCATGGTAGTGCCCGCTCATCACTAGTTACCAGTACTGAGCACCCGAGCATGGTAGTGCCTGCTCATCACTAGTTACGAGTACTGAGCACCCGAGCATGGTAGTGCCCGCTCATCACTAGTTACCAGTACTGAGCACCCGAGCATGGTAGTGCCCGCTCATCACTAGTTACCAGTACTGAGCACCCGAGCATGGTAGTGCCCGCTCATCACTAGTTACCAGTACTGAGTACCTGAGCATGGTAGTGCCTGCTCATCACTAGTTACGAGTACTGAGCACCCGAGCATGGTAGTGCCCGCTCATCACTAGTTACGAGTACTGAGCACCCGAGCATGGTAGTGCCCGCTCATCACTAGTTACCAGTACTGAGCACCCGAGCATGGTAGTGCCTGCTCATCACTAGTTACGAGTACTGAGCACCCGAGCATGGTAGTGGTCAAATGTATCCACAGAATTGGTGAGGAGTTGCTTTGCTGATCGTTGAGGGTTTTGTGACTATAAGGCCTCTTTCACACATCAGTTTTTTTGTATCAGTCACAATCCATTTTGTGACTGATGCGATGGATTTGTTGCAGATTGTGGTAAAACTGATGCGACGGATCCTGTAAAAAAAAAAAACAAAAAAAAAACAACCCCGGATCTGTCGTGCCATTATTTTTTCATGGCAAAGGTAATTTTCCATTGAAAATCTATATGAACCCATTATGGGGGGAGGTACACTACTCATGATAGGAAGAACAGTTTTTGCGCTTACGATCATGCACAGTGCACCTCTCTGGAGCCGGGACCCGCACACTCTGCTTCAAAGGCACACTGACGTTTCCTAACTGAGCTGCGCGCATGCGCAAGATTTCCATGCGATGGTGCCGCTTGTTGAAATCATGTTCTCACACCCACTGTGCGTTCATTAGTAAGGCATTTTAGTGAAGCGGATGGATGAAGACGCTCAGTTCTGCAGCCCGCCGGCGGCACAGGACACTGCAGGCCGGAGCCGCCAACATACTGTGACTAGTCCTAGCATCCATGGAGGGGAGAGTGAGGGTTGTCATGGGCTCACGGTAGGTTTTCTGCTCTTTTTAGGACTTCTGTGACCACACCGTTGGCTCTGAATTGCGGCCATGTTTCTGCAGGGAGGGGGTTAAACCATTTCTGAAGTGCAGTGCCGTAATTTATGCAGACACGGAGGCTGGAGCGACTGCCCCAGGTAACGCAGTGAGTGCGCTGTCAGATTTAATAAGCCGCCATTCCTCCGGTGAGCTGCACCGCAGATCTGTCTATTAAAATAAAATATTAACCATATATTCATGTTCGCTTAAAAAACTCTGAGGGGACCTCGCTGCCGACAGAAGTCTGGAATAATGTCCCTCGTACCCTGCAAATTAGCATATCTCTACCTGACGAGCAAAGCCCCATGGACGGCCCGCTCCATCGTATTTCTAGGAATCTGTAGATGAGGGGTAACATGGCGTCTAGATGCCTAATATATTACAATGTTTGGTGATAACCTCACCCTTATGTGGCCAAAATGTATCAGAACTGACCGAAAATGAACCTATTGTCCAATCCCATCACAAGAAAACATTTGGGGAAGCGCAAAATGTGAAATCCAAACCCTGATTGGTTGTTTTGGATAACAGGGAAACTTAGGTGATTACTGTCATTGTACCGCCCCGGGGCTCGGCCAGCTGCTGAGCCGCTCGGATACGGGCTCGTCGGTGGGTGGCTCGAGCTCCTCTCGGACCTGGGAGTCACGTCGCTCTGAAGGCATGCTGGCGCTACGTGAGGGGTGGTGTTCGGTGGGGAGGTTCACGGCCGAGGCTATTTTTGGGGGTTAAGTTCGTGACCACACCCACGGGTTGTGGTGAATGGATGGACGCCACCGCTGCCGTTGACTAGGCTCCCAGGGACGGTGTTGCGCAGCTTGGTGTTGACCCCTCCATGGGTAGGGGGTGATGACCCCGAGGGAGGTGCTGACGCAGGGGACGGATGCATGCTGGCGTGTCGGTGCGGCGCGGCCCGAGGGCACTGTTGTACTCACTATTACAGATACACTGGAGTCTCTGGTAAACCAAACAAGATGGTGGACGGTGCCCGCAGCCGGCTGCGCTTTTCCCCTTTTTAGGTTGGTGCTTTCCGCCTTTCTTCTGCACCTCACTTTTGGTAGAATTGTGACTCCTATGCCTGAGCAATGGTGGTCCACTCCCCAGCTTTGTGTGTGCTGGTAGAGTCCCTTTGCCCGCAGACGCTGGCCCGTGGGATCTCGATGCCTGGGCGGTGACTTTCTATCCCTATGGTTGGGCTGTTGTCTTCAGTTGGGTCTTGGGTGGGAAAGGATTTAAAGTCCAGACCCCAATCAGTGAATTCGACTCGGTCCAGTGGTTTCTGAGCCTCGTGCTGAGTCTGAGTACCCCTCCTGGTGCTCCGGTTTCCAATCGGTTCCCCGGTTCGGTACCGGCGGGCCACTACCCGGTCCCTGTCCCTTACGGTTCCACTGCCTGTAATCCCAGCTCCTGCAGGCGGCCACCACCGTCTGCCTCCTGGCCACAGGGAATCCGGGCTCTCACCCAGATCCCTGACAGATGTCTTCTCCTAACTCTCTCCCTACTCCTGTCCTTCCTCTCCCTTTCACCTCCAAGACAGATCTGTGTTTTCCCGCCTCAGGCCATCTGAACTCCTCGGTGGGCGTGGCCAACTGCCTGGCTCCGCCCCCCAGGTGTGAACGTCAGAACCTGAGAGGGGTGACTCAGGGTTTTAAGGTTGACTGTTGGTACCTTTTTAGGGGCAGGTGTTTATGCAAGGGACTACTTGGCTAGTCCAGGGCGTCACATCATGGACAAGACAAGGCCTAAAAAGGGAAAATAATCAGGAATCAAAAAATCGAGGAATTCTTTGATTTAAAAATGGAGCCAGATTGACAGAAAATCGCTTGGTGACACAGCAGACAATCACTGTTGAAAGGTGACTATCAGGAAAATCCCATTGAAATCAATGGCTGCGCTAACGGACACTGTTCAGGATAGGAAAGATGGAAGAATAAAACCAGTGCGGATCAGAACCTAATGATACACGATATGGAGAAAAGTATTAGGATGCACATCTTAATCCTTGAATTGAGGTTTACCTTCAGCCCCATTGCCCCCGGTGTATTTCATCCTGCCCCCCAGTGAGTAATATCCGTCCTATGGTGCACTTTACCATCCTAAGCGGCTGGTGGTAAAGATTCAGCTGGTACCAGAGCGACCCTGTAATAGGAGAAATTGCGGTAACAAGTCTGTTCATGACGTTTTTTCCTCCTGAATCTTCCCCCATCAGCTGTGAGTGAGAAGTGGAGGGAGCTGCAGCAACTCGGCCATGAAGTGGAGACCCCGTAACCTTAAAGAGCCGGGGGCCGAGTGCTGAGGAGCAGAGGGCAGAAAAGTTCCCACCACTCTGCTGACTCCATAACTTCAGAGTACAGACCTCCTTTGGTAACATCAGCACAAACCCTGCACCCACTGGGAGTTTTACGGCCGAGCAGCTGCAGCAGCCGTACATCACCAAGCACAACGCCAAGCCGTACATCACCAAGCACAATGCCGAGCCGTACATCACCAAGCACAATGCCGAGCCATACATCACCAAGCACAATGCTGAGCCGTACATCACCAAGCACAATGCCGAGCCGTACATCACCAAGCACAATGCTGAGCCATACATCACCAAGCACAATGCAGAGCCGTACATCACCAAGCACAATGCTGAGCCGTACATCACCAAGCACAATGCTGAGCCATACATCACCAAGCACAATGCCGAGCCGTACATCACCAAGCACAATGCCGAGCCGTACATCACCAAGCACAATGCCGAGCCATACATCACCAAGCACAATGCCGAGCCGTACATCACCGAGCACAATGCCGAGCCGTACATCACCGAGCACAATGCCGAGCCGTACATCACCGAGCACAATGCCGAGCCGTACATCACCGAGCACAATGCCGAGCCGTACATCACCGAGCACAATGCCGAGCCGTACATCACCGAGCACAATGCCGAGCCGTACATCACCGAGCACAATGCCGAGCCGTACATCACCGAGCACAATGCCGAGCCGTACATCACCGAGCACAATGCCGAGCCGTACATCACCGAGCACAATGCCGAGCCGCACATCACCGAGCACAATGCCGAGCCGCACATCACCGAGCACAATGCCGAGCCGCACATCACCGAGCACAATGCCGAGCCGTACATCACCGAGCACAATGCCGAGCCGTACATCACCGAGCACAATGCCGAGCCGTACATCACCGAGCACAATGCCGAGCCGTACATCACCGAGCACAATGCCGAGCCGCACATCACCGAGCACAATGCCGAGCCGCACATCACCGAGCACAATGCCGAGCCGCACATCACCGAGCACAATGCCGAGCTGCAGACAGCAGTCTAAAGCTGCCACCACCAGACTGAGGGAGTCGTGTTCTGTGCAGTGATGGATCGCTCTTCTCTATCTGCGTCTGATGGAGGAGTCTGGGTTTGCTGAATGGAGGACGTTGCCCCCAGACTGCATTGTGCCCGCTGTACAGATAGTGGAGGAGGATAATGCTCGGGGCTGTTATCAGGGGGCGGCTGCGGCCCCTTAGTTCCAGTGATGGGAAATCTTAATCTTCAGCACAAGACATTGTGGACAATTGTAGCTTCAGCTTTGTGGGAACAGTTTGGTGACGGCTTTTTTCAGTTCTCCATGACTGAGCCCAGTGCACAAGGTCCATACAGCCATGGAGGAGGGTGAATATGACACTGCACAGAACCCGGACCTCAGCCCCATCCACCACCTATATTATGACTTCGATCTCCCCCAGCATCACAAATGCTCATCTGGATAAAGAAACAAAAATTCCCACAGATTCCTCCGAACCTTGTAGAGATCCTTCCCAGTATAGGAGCCGTTGTATCTGCAGAGGACGACTCCATATTAATATCTATGGCCGTATAATGGGAGGTCCGAGAAGCCCCCAGAGGTGGATGTGGAGGGGGGGGGGGGGGGAGCACATACTTTTCTCCATGTTGTTTATATTGTGAACATGACCTGACCAGAAGTCATTTTTTTTGTTGACTTCATATTGAAAACCTCTCCAATCACAAATTCAGGATTGGCTTTAAAACCGTAATGAAAGGATTGAGTGAAATCTTCTGCTATTTCGGGTCAGCCGCCTCGTCACGGCTTCTTGGCACGCCGCACCTGGACTCGGTGCCCGGGCCCGAGGTGTTTTTGGCTCGATCTGCACCGAGTCGTTCTGCGTGCACCTAGAACAGAAGTCGATTGTCTGAAGCAGAGAGAAACCTTTTGAGTATTTTATCGTCAGAGGGTGAAAAGTACAATTTCTAATGTCTGCGGGCTTCATCGGGGGCATAAAATAAAATAAATAAATCCGCAAAACTGTGTTAATGAGTAAATTATCAGTGCTCGGTCATAGAAGTGATAAGATGGTTAGTGGCCAGGATTAAAGGCTTTGAGGTTTCACTGCTAGAAAGATTAAACGTTGGCGCGCGCCAAAGGAAAATTATTATTTTTATGAATTATGCAAATTGTTTTTTTTTTCCAGTGCGTACGGAGATCTAATGCCCAAAAACGTGAAAACAAATTAAAAGCCATTGGATGCATTTCGGGCATAGGGTGTAGAATTTGTTTATTTTTGCACATTAGCACATCTGAAGGGGAGGGGGGGGGGAGTTTACCTTTGATCACCGCAGGGGCCAAATATCGTATGTATTCTAAAATGGCCGGGGACGGCCAACGTTACAGTCGCCGCAGTCCTGCAGAGGAGAGAGTACGAAAACTTTGCATTATGGAAATACAGATCAATGAAAATTGAAAGCCACTTTTTGCCTTTTGCTTTTGAAGCTTTGAGTCTTCTGGGTTTTGTGAACCTTCATCGACCTTTATTGATCGAGATGTAATTTGACTGTAAGAAGAAACCTCCATCGCAGAGACGCTTCTGTAGCTCCAGCTTTGCTCGGAGAACGAGTGCATTTCAATGTCAAGGTTTCCTTGATGTTAAAGTGGATTTTTATTTTAAATGTTAACATTTGGACGCCCATAAAGTTATGATTTATAACTTCTGATGGCAGAATTTCGATAAAACTATTGAATGAATGTATTTGTAAGCCTACTCGTGCCTTCACAATGCAGATTTCATATTTTCTGGTGGTCAATGCAACCTGCGACCTACATGTGACGATCAATGCAACCTGCGACCTACATGTGGCGATCAATGCAACCTGCGACCTACATGTGGCGATCAATGCAACCTGCGACCTACATGTGGCGATCAATGCAACCTGCGACCTACATGTGGCGATCAATGCAACCTGCGACCTACATGTGGCGATCAATGCAACCTGCGACCTACATGTGGCGATCAATGCAACCTGCGACCTACGTGTGGTGACCAATGCAACCTACATGTGGGGGTCAATGCAACCTGCGACCTACATGTGGGGGTCAATGCAACCTGTGACCTACGTGTGGTGACCAATGCAACATACATGTGGGGGTCAATGCAACCTGCGACCTACATGTGGTGGCCAATGCAACCTGCGACCTACATGTGGTGGTCAATGCAACCTGCGACCTACATGGAAACACCCGGCATCAAAAACTAAACATTATGGTCATGGATATGTCTGACCCCAAAGTGGTAATAATGTATCTATAGGTGACAAGTCCAGGACCTTTGTGTTAGTAAAGCATCTCTGGCTTTAAGTCCATAAGACATGTGTCTGTCTGTATAGCTATTGATCTATCTACTATCTACATTATATGGCCAAAAATATTAAACCAAATGTCTTGATCATTGATTTCTGTTTCTCAATTGGCCCCATTTTCCACCATGTATAGCATCTGACCTCATTGCCCCCTGTGTATTGTATCAAGCCTCCTTGCGCCTCTCCAGTGTATAATGTCCGGCCCCTCACCATGCCGTTTGCATTCGGAGCTCACTGATACCCGCGCGTCCTGTGATAGGAGTCACCAGGGTAATAAATCAATTCCTGACATTTTTTCCTCTTGAATATTCTCAATCACCTGTGAGTGATATTTCTGAAAAGTGGAAGGAATGACTGCAGCAAGTCAGCCTCGAAGTGGAGACCCCGTAATATTACAAAGCGGGGGGCAGAGTGCTGAAAAGCAGAGGGCAGAAAACACCCCCCACCACTCTGCTGACCCCAAAACTGCAGAGTCCAGACCTCAGGTACCATCAGCACAAACACTGCGCCTTTTGGGTGCTTCATTCCCAAGCAGCCGTGCATCACCAAGCACAATGCCGAGCCGTACATCACCAAGCACAATGCCGAGCCGTACATCACCAAGCACAATGCCGAGCCGTACATCACCAAGCACAATGCCGAGCCGTACATCACCAAGCACAATGCCGAGCCGTACATCACCAAGCACAATGCCGAGCCGTACATCACCAAGCACAGTGCCAGACCGAACATCACCAAGCACAATGCTGAGCCGTACATCACCAAGCACAATGCTGAGCCGTACATCACCAAGCACAGTGCCAGGCCGTACATCACCAAGCACAATGCCGAGCCATACATCACCAAGCACAATGCTGAGCCGTACATCACCAAGCACAATGCTGAGCCGTACATCACCAAGCACAATGCGAGCCATACATCACAAAGCTCAATGCTGAGCTGTACATCACCAAGCACAATGCTGAGCCATACATCACCAAGCACAATGCCGAGCCGTACATCACCAAGCACAATGCCGAGCCGTACATCATCAAGCACAATGCTGAGCCATACATCACCAAGCACAATGCCGAACCGTACATCACCAAGCACAATGCCGAGCCATACATCA
This sequence comes from Anomaloglossus baeobatrachus, assembly GCF_048569485.1. NCBI lineage: Eukaryota > Metazoa > Chordata > Amphibia > Anura > Aromobatidae > Anomaloglossus > Anomaloglossus baeobatrachus. The sequence continues at coordinate 19,049,050 of NC_134362.1, forward strand.
CCAAGCACAATGCAGAGCCGTACATCACCAAGCACAATGCTGAGCCGTACATCACCAAGCACAATGCTGAGCCGTACATCACCAAGCACAATGCCGAGCCATACATCACCAAGCACAATGCCGAGCCATACATCACCAAGCACAATGCCGAGCCGTACATCACCAAGCACAATGTCGAGCCGTACATCACCAAGCACAATGCTGAGCATCAGATGGAGCCATGTAAAGCTGCTGCCACCTCTGGAATCTGGAGGAGACGTGTTCTATGCAGTGACGGATCACACTTTTCTATCTGCGTCTGATGGAGGAGTCTGGGTTTGGTGAATGGAGGACGTTCCCCCCCCTGACTGCATTGTGCCCACTGTATAGATGGTGGAGGGGGATAATGTTCCGGGCTGTTATTAGGGGGCGGCCTCGGCCTCGTAGTTCTAATGATGGGAAATCTTAATATTTCAGCATAAAACATTGTGGACAATTGTAGCTTCATCTTTGTGGGATCAGTTTAGGCAGGACCCTTTTACTGTTTCTCATGACTGTGCCCAGTGCACGAACTCCATTAAGACCTGGGGGGGATGAACGTGAATGACCCCTGACCTCTCCCCATCCTAACCTTTCAGGTCAATAATCAGGTAAAGAGAAAACCGGTTTAAATGGCGCGCTAAAAACCACTGATGCTGTAGATGAAAAAGATTTCCTTTATTTCATAATTCTACGCGTTTCAGAGACATCTCCGTCTCCTTCCTCAGGAAAAGAAATTGAAATTGAAAAGTTGATTTCTTTAATACTTAAATGCATATCTAGCTGCAACCTCTAATGCTTTGAAGTATAGGTTGATACTATTTGTGGCATTTTCCTCTTTTTCTATGTTCTTTGCCTGAATTACACTTGTTCGTATTTTAATCCGCGGATTTTCCAATGCACTTACATTTGACAGATCATTATAGCGGTATTATAGTAATTGCCCCTTATTGATATAATGCAGTTTTTGAACACGCTGGGAAAATATTATGTTTCCCTAACGTAATATGACAATTTCATACATTAACAAAAATGGAGGAAGGCAATCACCCTGCGATAATAACCGCTGGCAGCCATCGCTGCGTGTGGCGCAGGCTTGCTCCGGAGCGGCAACAGTGCTCGTCAACGCCTGAATTCTCTTCTGTCCTCCTACCATTCCATACGCTGCAGACTCCCCTTTTTCTGAAGGAGTCGGGGTGCGGAGATCGAGTTGTTTTAGAGGTTGTCCGGAATAGAAAAATTATCTTTGATAAATGGATGGCATGCTTTAGAATAATAAAAGACATGATCGCCTTACCGATGTATCTCCGCCCTAGATCCGACACTTTCCAGGGCAATGCCAATCGTTTTGCTTCCTTAAAGAGGTGATTGGCTGCAGCGGTCACATGCCGCCTGTCTTTGGATATTTTGCAGCAGGAAGTAATCTGGGCAGTGGGGGATTCAGAAGTGTCAAAACTGCAACAACAGGGGATCGGTAAGGTAATTATAATTTTTCTAGAAGGTGGCCCGATTCTACGCATCGGGTATTCTAGAATTTACGTATTGTGTAGTTCATGTATGATTTTTGTTATATATATAGATATAGATATAGATGTTGTTGTGTGTAGTTACCAAGTGTTTGTGTAGGGCGCTGTACATGTTCTGAGTGTTGTCTGGGTGTGGCGGGGGGTGAGAGCGGTGTTGTATGTGTGTTGCGTTGTTTGTGGAGCGCTGTGTGTGTGTTGCGTGGTTTGTGTGTGTGTGGTGTGTTTTGGGGGGAGGTATGTTTTGTGCAATGTGTGTGTTGTGCGGTATGTGCGTATATTTGTGTGTGCAGCGTTGTCTGTGTGTGTGGGTGTCTGTGTAGGGCAGTTGTTTGTGGTTCCCAGTGTGTGTGTGTGGTGTGTTGTGCAGTGCGCGCGTGTGTGTGTGTGTGTGTGTGTGTGTGTTGGGGGGAGGTGTGCACTTCCCATCGTGCTCCATCCCCCATGCAGCGCACTCCCCATCGTGCTCCATCCCTCATGCAGCGCACTCCCCATCGTGCTCCATCCCCCATGCTGCGCACTCCCCATCGTGCTCCATCCCCTAGGCTGCGCACTCCCCATCGTGCTCCATCCCCCATGCTGCGCACTCCCAAACGTGCTCCATCCGCCATGCTGCGCACTCCCAAACGTGCTCCATCCGCCATGCTGCGCACTCCCAAACGTGCTCCATCCGCCATGCTGCCCACTCCCAAACGTGCTCCATCCGCCATACTCCGCACTCCCCATCGTGCTCCATCCCCCATGCAGCGCACTCCCCATCGTGCTCCATCCCCTATGCTGCGCACCCCCCATCGTGCTCCATCTCCCATGCTGCGCACTCCCAAACGTGCTCCATCCGCCATGCTGCGCACTCCCAAACGTGGTCCATCCGCCATGCTGCGCACTCCCAAACGTGCTCCATCTGCCATGCTGCGCACTCCCAAACGTGCTCCATCCGCCATGCTGCGCACTCCCAAACGTGCTCCATCCGCCATGCTGCGCACTCCCAAACGTGCTCCATCCGCCATGCTGCGCACTCCCAAACGTGTTCCATCCGCAATGCTGCGCACTCCCAAACGTGCTCCATCCCCCATGCTGCGCACCCCCCATCGTGCTCCATCCCCCATGCTGCACCAGCATCAGCCTCTCTGCCCGCAGCATCAGCCTCTCTGCCCGCAGCATCAGCCTCTCTGCCCGCAGCATCAGCCTCTCTCCTCCCAGCATCGGCCTCTCTACCCCCAGCATCGGCCTCTCTGTCCCCAGCATCGGCCTCTCTGTCCCCAGCATCGGCCTCTCTGTCCCCAGCATCGGCCTCTCTGTCCCCAGCATCGGCCTCTCTGTCCCCAGCATCGGCCTCTCTGTCCCCAGCATCGGCCTCTCTGTCCCCAGCATCGGCCTCTCTGTCCCCAGCATCGGCCTCTCTGTCCCCAGCATCGGCCTCTCTGTCCCCAGCATCGGCCTCTCTGTCCCCAGCATCGGCCTCTCTGTCCCCAGCATCGGCCTCTCTGTCCCCAGCATCGGCCTCTCTGTCCCCAGCATCGGCCTCTCTGTCCCCAGCATCGGCCTCTCTGTCCCCAGCATCGGCCTCTCTGTCCCCAGCATCGGCCTCTCTGTCCCCAGCATCGGCCTCTCTGTCCCCAGCATCGGCCTCTCTGTCCCCAGCATCGGCCTCTCTGTCCCCAGCATCGGCCTCTCTGTCCCCAGCATCGGCCTCTCTGTCCCCAGCATCGGCCTCTCTGTCCCCAGCATCGGCCTCTCTGTCCCCAGCATCGGCCTCTCTGTCCCCAGCATCGGCCTCTCTGTCCCCAGCATCGGCCTCTCTGTCCCCAGCATCGGCCTCTCTGTCCCCAGCATCGGCCTCTCTGTCCCCAGCATCGGCCTCTCTGTCCCCAGCATCGGCCTCTCTGTCCCCAGCATCGGCCTCTCTGTCCCCAGCATCGGCCTCTCTGTCCCCAGCATCGGCCTCTCTGTCCCCAGCATCGGCCTCTCTGTCCCCAGCATCGGCCTCTCTGTCCCCAGCATCGGCCTCTCTGTCCCCAGCATCGGCCTCTCTGTCCCCAGCATCGGCCTCTCTGTCCCCAGCATCGGCCTCTCTGTCCCCAGCATCGGCCTCTCTGTCCCCAGCATCGGCCTCTCTGTCCCCAGCATCGGCCTCTCTGTCCCCAGCATCGGCCTCTCTGTCCCCAGCATCGGCCTCTCTGTCCCCAGCATCGGCCTCTCTGTCCCCAGCATCGGCCTCTCTGTCCCCAGCATCGGCCTCTCTGTCCCCAGCATCGGCCTCTCTGTCCCCAGCATCGGCCTCTCTGTCCCCAGCATCGGCCTCTCTGTCCCCAGCATCGGCCTCTCTGTCCCCAGCATCGGCCTCTCTGTCCCCAGCATCGGCCTCTCTGTCCCCAGCATCGGCCTCCCTGTCCCCAGCATCGGCCTCTCTGTCCCCAGCATCGGCCTCTCTGTCCCCAGCATCGGCCTCTCTGTCCCCAGCATCGGCCTCTCTGTCCCCAGCATCGGCCTCTCTGTCCCCAGCATCGGCCTCTCTGTCCCCAGCATCGGCCTCTCTCCTCCCAGCATCGGCCTCTCTCCTCCCAGCATCAACCTTTTCTGTCCCCAGCTGATGCCTTTTCGGTCCCCAGCCTCAGCCTCTCTTCTCTCAGCCTCCCCATCCCAGCCTTCCCCAGGATCAGCCTCTCTCCTCCCAGCCTCCTCCAGCACGCCGTGCCCCTCTGCCGACACTCACAGATCCGATCGCGCATACACACACACACACACCCGATCGCATACACTCCCACACACACACCCGATCGCATACACTCCCACACACACACCCGATCGCATACACTCACACACACACACCCGATCGCATACACTCACACACACACACCCGATCGCATACACTCACACACACACACCCGATCGCATACACTCACACACACCCGATCGCATACACTCACACACACCCGATCGCATACACTCACGCACACACACATTGACGATATTGCACATACGCGCTCACACTCACAACATCCGGAGATACCACATGCTTCTGGCCATGTGATCCTCCGGCAGGTCCTGGAAGCTCACAGCACAGTATCGCCGCCGAGAAGCAAGCGATATCCCAGGATGTTGTGAGTATGTGGATGCGATGTGATGTGTGTGTGAGAGTGAGTGTGATCTGATGTGTGTGTGCGTGTGTGTATTTTCCGCCGCTGCAGGACCTTGATGCGCTGGTAACTATGCTACCATGGTTACCAGCGCATCTCGTTCCCCTGCTCGCACGGGAGCCCACACCAGCAATACGCTGGCCAGCCCCAGCAATGCGAGGGTATGTGTCGGCTGGGTTGGCGGCGTACGCTGATGTGGGCTCCCGGGGGTACAGTACTCACCTGGTAGTCGTGGCTCCGTGACCGTGTCCGTTCAGGGAATGTGTGGGGGGGGCGGAGCCAGAGCTAGCGTGCATTGCGTGAGGGGGGCGGGGCGTGGCCGAGTTGCCAATGCCTGCAGGGTGCCGGGGCGAGAGGCCAATCTGTGGGGGGGCGGAGCCTGGGCGAGCGGCCGGACAATCTGTGTGGGGGCGCAGCCTGGGCGAGCGGCCAATCCGTGCGGGGGGGGCGGGGCCATGGCGAGCCCAGCGGCCAATCAGCTTTGTGTCACCGTAAGGACACAATTTTGGAGCAAGACAGACAGACAGAATAAGGCAATTATATATATAGATTTTAGCTTTCTAAACAGAAAGTTTAGAAGACAAAAGTCCATAAAGTTCAACTTATAGCCTAATGTGTGGATCCAGAGGAAGGCAGACATCCCATAGCCCAGATTCCCAACTTCACATACGGTAATCAGACGAGTTCCCTGAATCAATGTCTAATCACACAATCTAGTGCCCTTACCCTGTAATACTATATTTATCATGAAAACAATCCATGCCCTACTGGATCTTTAGTGACTCAACCATTATACCAAGTGGCAGAGTGTTCCATGGTATCACTGCTCATACAGCAAAGAATCCATAAACTCACTGCTGGTATGGCAAATAACTCAGTCTCACTGCTTTTACAGTAAAGAACCCACAGTCTCACTGTTCTTACAGTAAGGAGCCCAAAGTCTCACTGCTCTTACTATAAAGAACCCACATTCTCACTGCTCTTACCATAAAGAACCCACAGTCTGATTGCTCTTACCATAAAGAACCCACAGTCTCCCTGCTCTTTCAATACAGAGCCACAGTCTCACTGCTCTTACCATAAAGAACCCACAGTCTCACTGCTCTTACCATAAAGAACCCACAGTCTGACTGCTCTTACAGTAAGGAACCCACAGTTTCACTTCTTCTACGGTAAAGAATCCCTAGTCTCGCTCCTCGCACAGTAAATAACCCACAGTCTCACTGCTTGTACAGTAAAGACCCCACGGTTTTACTGCTCTTACAGTAAAGAACCCATAGTCCCACTACTATATTTGTACATTGTAATAAGATCGCCTCTAAGCCTTTGGTTTTCCAATCCTCAAGTCTGATAACCCGTCTTCTGAAGTTCACCCATTCCTTAATAATCTTGGTCACTGTTCTCTGAACCCGCTTTAGTTCAGCTCTGGCCTCTTTATACACTGGAGCCTAAATCTGTAAACCTGTAAAGCGGCTCCTCCACTATGAGATTGCAAGATTAAGAAGGAAATCACAAGGTGGAGACATGATACTGATCTGCAAATAATGATATTTTTTTTTTTTTTAAAGACCTGGCGATTTATTGAGTCTGGAGTATGAGCCCCGTACAGAAATCCCGGCACTTACAGCCTTCACTCAGGTGCTATCACTGAGGGTATTAATGGCCGTGTGAGGAAGCTTCTGCCGCTGAATGCATTTGGCCGAATCATCAAGATCCTCTGCTGGCAGCCCCTGTGTTATTGCCGACCAATGATGTCTCCCATCGGGGACAAGTATGGAGATGCCGCAGGCCGCGGGGGCAGGTTTAGGCCACGCAGGTGGTCACAGTCGCTCCAGCAACATGCAGCCTGCCATTATGAGACAGCGTTATATTACCAAAGGGAATTGTCAAATAAAAACCGATCATGTAATATGGAGAAATCGAGCAGGAATCATTGTTACTGATTTGGGGAGGGGGTTTCATTTGCCATTTTTTGCACTCTGTTTTGAATGGGGGTTGGCTATAAGGCACCCGCCCGGAGGCCGCAGTGACACATTGTGGTGACGCTCGTTAGCCTGGTAATTTTCAAGAATTTTCCAGATGAGAACAAAAGGTGTTTGTAGCCGGGCCGTGCTGCGCAGAACATCTTTATGCAGAGCACCGACGGGGGAACTGCCATTTGGAATGAGAAGTTTTAAGCCGATGTTTAGAAAAGTAATGGCGCTATTTATTGTAACTGAGCGTCTAATGTCTCCTTTGTGTCTGAAGAAATCACCGAGATGGAAGAGAAGGAGGAAGAAAAGAGAAGTTCACTGCCTCTGGCTTCCAATGATGCGGCTGCCCCGCAGGTCACGTAGAACGCACCGGAGGCCCCACCGGCTGCTCCAATTTGCTCTTATCTCATCTCGTGGTGTTATTAATGTGCAGCGATAATGAGGAAATGAGGCGTAGACTCCATCATCTCAGCTTCATTTACTCTCAATGTATATTCCTCTCCAAAGAAACACCACGAGAAAACGTCATTTCACCAAGGAGCCGGCCCTTCTTAAAAGGCTACAAATCTCGTCTCTTGTGCACCATGATGAATATAAATGGTTATCATTTTTAAGAAAAGTTTTAGAAACTTTTACTTTGATTCCGAAGAAGAAATACCTCTGAGGAACAAACATCGTTAATGCAACATAGGGGAGGATGTAAAGCTTGTGGCCGGTGTAGGGGCAGTGAGCGGGATTAGTGGACCACAAGGGGGACCTGGGCTTATCCTTTACTGGGAGAGGCTTAACTAAGCACCCATTGCAAGGCAGATGCTAGGTACAACTCCCACGGAAATGACTGGTACTGTGGCATCTAACCCTCAGGACAGGTGTCAGATGCTGGCATAGAAAGGTACAGGCGGGGCAAATAAGACAGGCTGGGCAGGCGGGTATGAACTGGAATAGTCGGCACAGCAGGGGAAGACAGGTACAGAAGACGGACACAGGGATAACAGGACAAGAGCTCAGGACCTGACAACTAGCTAGGTAGCAGACTGACTGAAGGTGTTGCGCAGGCACCTCCCTTAATGGGAGGATGCCTTAAATACACTCTGCCTCTCAGCCACAGGCTGAGAGGCATTTCTTGGAAATAGCACTCTGGCCCTTAAGGCTAGTTTCACACTTGCGTTGGGCGAAATCCGCTGGGTCCGTTGCTGCTTCGTTTTGACGCATCCGTTATTTTTGTGGTGTCAACGGATGCAGCGGATCCATTATTTCACAGTAATCCATTACCTGATTCTTGTGAAATAACGGACCCGTTGCCTCCGTTTGGCGTCCGTCTAACGGAATGCGTCGGCTCTGTTGTTTGTTTTTTTTTCTTTTTTCATTTTTTTCATTCTGGGCATGCTCAGTAGAAATTAGCGGAATCCAGCAGCGGATTCCGTTGTTAAGCACTTGGCAACGGAATCCGCTAACATAGGCAACCATTTATAAATTTTAACGGAAGCAACGGAATCCGCTGGTCGGCGTCATTTTGGCGCAAGCATTTAACGTTACATTCAGCATTGCTTCCGCTCGGCGGAAGCAACGGAGCATCGGCCAACGGAAGCAACGCAAGTACTTTTGGCACAGTCATCAATGCAAGTCCATGGGAAACAGCGGAATCCGTTAACGGATTCCGCTGTTTCCCAAGACTGCAGATTGCTCCAAAAAAAAAACCGCAAGTGTGACAGTACCCTAAGAGGAAGGCCTGTGCATGTTTTAGGTGCACTCCCGGGAACCCTGTGCGGCATATACAGGGCCCGGAAGGGGAAGGCGGCAGCAGCACATGTGGATTGCTTGGGGAGTGTGGGGAGGACGCCCACCGACCGGGGCGGTGAGTAAGTCTGTACCGCCTCCGTGACAGCGACCGAGCCGCTCGGATCCGAAACCGCGGTAGCTCGAGGGGTCTCCGGTTCCGGAGGGGTTGCACGGACACTTGAAGTGAAAATTTAGGATATGTACAGGGTGTTTAGAAGTTCGTGACGCCACCCACGGTGCGTGGTAAGATGGAGTGCCACCGTTGCTGTTGGGCAAGCCCGGTGGCGGTGGTGTGGCAGCAAGGTGTTTAACCCCTCCGTGGGTAGGGGGTTTTGCCCCGGGGACCGGTGGTGGTAGTAGTGAAGGGGTGCCGTTGGGGAGGAAAGGGTGTTCTGCGTACTCACTCAGTCCAAGAATACTGACACCGACAACTTGTAAACCAGAGTTCTGAGCACCGCTGCAGCAGGGAGGGAGCATGCGTGGATCCGTGCCCCTTGATGTTGCTTGTTAGCCTGTGACCTTTTTCCGTGGCACTCTCTTCACTATTTGGACCCTGTAGTGTGTAACTAGTCGGGTCCCGCTCACCTGTATGGCTAACGGAGTGAGCTTGCTCTCAGGGTTCACGCTTGGGATTTTCTGGACGATGTGTTGGGAAAGTCCTATCCCATCAGTGCGCTAGTACCCCGATTTTGAAGTGGGTGAAGGATGAATCTTGAAGACTTCACCCCCGTCGGGTAAATTACCGGGCTGCGTGAAGCTACTTTCCAGCCTAGGGTCCACGTACCCTGCCCGGAGATGGCTCAAGGCCGCCGGCTGCCCTCGGCAGATCCGTGCCCCTTGACACGATCCCCTGCGACCGGGGTTCCAGCTCCTACCAGGCCCAGACCAACGTCTGCCACCTAGTAGTCTCGAGCCCAGCTCCCAAACCTGTGACCTCTCACTTCGAGAGTCACCACTCAACTGCCTGCTCCTGACACTCCTGACCCTCCCTAACCAGCTTCCCAATTGGGTGGCCCTATTCCCTTTAGGTCCCCCATTGGTGTGTCTGGTGGGTGTGGTGCAGAGTGTTCCTAGGGTTTTGACTGGCTCTGTTCTTAGCAACACCGAAGGACAGGGATCCGTAACCAAGGAGGATACGGATCCGTAACCAAGGAGGATACGGATACCGTGCAGAAGGGCAGATTGCACAATACCCTGTGACCACCTGATAGGCCAGGGCGTCACAAGTCAGTATTTGCAGAGATGCCGGCGCTACAGAGGACATGGTGACTCAGTGGTTAATCGCAGCAAGGACATCTACAAGGAGTTTCTATGTTCTCCCCGTGTTTGTGTGGGTTTCCTCCAGATTCTTCGGAATACTCCCACACTCCAAAGCCATAATGATAGGAAATTTCGATTGTGAGCCCCAATGGGGACAGTTAATGGTAATGTCTGGCGGTATATAAGCAAAGCAGATTAAATAACACGGTTTGCCAACCCTGAAATGTTTTCAAGAGAACTAAAAACACACTCCTCACTTGGTTCATTGCAAATTGAAAATGTTGTAAGTGTTTGCAGTTGTTGCTTTCATTTATCTGTTCTTGCTCCGGTGATTGGCGCTGCGTCCTCTTGCTTTGGCGGTCCCACTTTTTTGTTCTGCAAGTTGAACCACTTTTGAGGTTACACTATCCATCCTTATAGGATGATTCAGGAAGCAATACTTCTTCAGACTTTGACCTCCCAACAAAGCCAGCTTTGTGCGTTGATGGGTTACTCTTAGGGGTACTTTACACGTTGCGACATCGCTACCGATATATCGTCGGGGCCACGTCGTTAGTGACGCACATCCGGCGCCAGTAGCGACATCGCAGCGTGTAAATCCTAGGTGGAACAATGAACGAGCACAGAAGCGTACAATATCGGTGATCTGCGTAACGTCGTTCATTTCCATAATGTTGGGTCGACTGCAGGTACGATGTTGTTCCTCGTTCCTGCAGCTCCACACATCGCTGTGTGTAAACCCGAAGGAGCGACAAACATCTCCTTACCTGCGTCCACCAGCAATGAGGAAGGAAGGAAGGTGGGCAGGATGTTATGTTCCACTCTTCTCCGCCCCTCCACTTCTATTGGCCGGCCGCTTAGTGATGTCGCGGTGACGCCAAACGCACCTCCCCCTTGAAGGAGGGATTGTTCGGCGGTCACAGCGACGTCGCCGAGCAGGTATGTGCGTGTGACGCTGCCGTAGCGATAATGTTCACTACGGCAGCAATCACCACATATTGCATGTGCGACGGGGGCGGGTGCTATCGCGCTGGACATTGCTAGCAAATGCTAGCGATGTCGCAACGTGTAAAGTACCCCTTAGAGTTGAGAGTATCGAAATATTCGTATTCGCTATACTCATAACGAGTGCTTCGTAACAGTCGCGTATTCGTTCCGAATAGCGAGTACAATGCAAGTCAGTGGGATATGCGAGTAATTTTTTGCTGATTGGGAAATGCAAGTAATTTTCTACTTCAGCAGAAAATGACTCGCATTTCCCATTGCTCCTCCCCTCAGTGTAGTGAATAAATTAAATTAAATTATCATCGGCTGGATTTGGACTCGAACTCGTGGAACTGTGAGTTCATTGTATCAAAAGGCAGCAATAGGAAGATTTTGTTATCTTGACCTCTATACTGCAGGTGAGACACCAGAAGCAGGTTATTCAGCTGTAAAGATGGATGGAGGGATGGATGAATGGAGGGATGAATGGAGGGATGGATGGATGATAGAGGGATGAATGGAGGGATAGAGGGAGGCATGAATGGAGGGATAGAGGCAGGGATGGATGGATGATAGAGGGATGAATGGAGGGATGAATGGAGGGATGAATGGAGGGATGAATGGAGGGATGAATAGAGGGATGAATAGAGGGAGGGATGGATGGATGATAGAGGGATGAATGGAGGGATAGAGGGAGGGATAGAGGGAGGGATGGATGGATGATAGAGGGATAAATGGAGGGATAGAGGGATGAATGGAGGGATAAAGGGATGAATGGAGGGATAAAGGGATGAATGGAGGGATGAAATGGAGTGATGAAGGGAGGGATAGAGGGAGGGATGGATGATAGAGGGATGAATGGAGGGATGAATGGAGGGATGGATGCATGGATGATAGAGGGATGAATGGAGGGATAGAGGGATGGATGGATGGATAATAGAGGGCTGAATGGAGAGATAGAGGGAGGGATGGATGGATGATAGTGGGATGGATGGATGATAGAGGGATATATAGATACACGAAAGATAATAGATAGAGAGAGAATCATAGATAGAGAGATAGAATCATAGATAGAATCATAGATAGAATCATAGAGGGATAGAGATAGATGGATAAATACTGTATCTCAATGTTGGTGAAAGAGTCAGATTCATTTGTTCCCATAAAACTACTATAAAGAAATGAGGAAAAAAATACAAATACAATTTTTTTATTTTTTTTTTATCTTCACCACCTTGGATTCAAACCAGCAATGTTCAAAACTTGTGTCCAGCAGCCTCCTAGCTTTCCTAGCTGCTCTAGCTGTTGAACCACTAGGAGTGATGATGTCAGAGGTAGGATTTCACATAAATGAACCTACAATGCAGCCTCTTACACAGCAGATTACACAGGACACAGCTACATTGTACAGAGCAGCATCTCTATGTCCTGTATTCTAGAGGGAGAGGAAAAGAGGATTTTTTTTCTTCTAATAAAGTTACTAAAAATAATTAAAAAAAATAGAATAATGTAATTTTATTGCACTTTTTTTTTTAAAAATAATAAACATTACAAATCAGCAAATAACATGGACATATTTGGTGTCCCTGTAATCGTAATGACCTGAACAACACAGCGATCAGATTATTTATGGGGATCGGTAAATGGCAGGAAAAAAAAAGGCGCAATTTATTATTTTTCTTTATTAAAACCCATAAAAAATGTAATAAAAATGGATCACTGAGGCTGTGTCCACACATAGTGTAAATGCTGCATTTTTTCTGCAGGTGTCCGCGCCACGAATGCAATAACAATGTTCTCTGATTATTGCGTGTTTGCGGTATTTTTTATACATTGTCCCCCTTATTTGATACATGTTTGTTGCTGATGTGAATCCTGAAGCTTATAAAGAAAGAAACACCAAATCCGCACAGTTCAGCGGCGTCTTTCCACGCACCAGGGGCGGAGATTTCAGGACGTCTCATCCACTTTGCTTGGACAATTAGTCCGTGTTCACATGTAGTGTAAATGCTGCATTTTTTTCTGCTGTTTCTTTGCACATTTATTCTGCTGTGTTTAATTGTCCAAGTAAAGTGGATGTGATTCCATGAAAAGACGCTGCTGAATTCTGCGGTTTTCGGGGGGGGGGGGGGGGGGTTTCTCTGGAGGTTTCTATGTGGAGCTTAAAAAAATGCAGGAAAAAGCTTCTCTGTAAAATAAAAACACTTAAAAACGCAGATTCACATCTGAACCAAAAACGCATTAAATAATGGAGAAAAGGCAGAAAAAATGCAGCAAAAATGGAAACAACAGAGAAGATTGTTATTGTGTAGTTTGGTGCAGACAGAAACAAAAAGAAACAGAATTTATGCAACGTGTGAACACGGATTGATAGGCACAAATAAGCACCATGTCATATAGTGACACAGAAATATAAAAAAATTCTGACTGCTATAAATATGAATGAACAGTCCGGGGCATCTGCTGAATGACCCTTACTGCTAAATGGGTGTGGCTAGGGGTGTGGCTAGGGGCGTGGTCAAAACGGCCGCTTAGTCACTCCGCTGTGACGCCGCACGGACTGCCCCCTTAGAAAGGAGGCAGTTCGCCGGCAACAGCAACGTCACTAGGCAAGTAAGTCTGTGTGACTGCTCCTAACGATATTGTGCGCCACGGGCAGTGATTTGCCCGTGACGCACAAATGACAAGGGTCGGTACGCTCGCTAGTAATATCGCTGCGTGTAAAGCCCCCTTTAAGCACCTGGTACCTGTCAGCAGCAATATCCGAATAAATGGTGCTGGCCCTTTAAGAAAAGGTGAGAGCGTGCGCCCGCGCCCTAGTGCATATGCGCGAACCCCGAGACCTGGACGCCAGAGCTGGAGACACAGGAGAGGAGGCAGAATGCAGGTGTGCAGGATACCGAGCGGGTAGCATGTCGCGACGCTGTGACCGGCGGGCAGGAGGTGCCGGCAGCGCCGCTGCATGAGAGCGGCTGTGAACAGAGCGCATGGGAACCGGAGCGGTGAGTGACGGGCGGTGCAACCGCCCTGTGTGCATGACACTCTGTGGCAAACCCAGCCTTTCTATATTTCTGGACTACCCTGCCTAATAGCGGTCAAGTGGTGCCTTCAACTCGGTGACAAACTTGGCTTTGCTACTTTGTAGGCCATAACCTACTTTGTTACTCTGTTACTTTGGCTCCAGAGTCCACTTTGCTACATCGCTGTCCAGTGGTGCTACACCAGCTGTCGTGTTTTCCGGTTGGGCTTCATCGGTTTCAGTTCTGTTCCCCCAATTGTCATCTGCTGCATCTGCCTCAACTGTTCCATCTGGATCATCATGCTGTGCCAGCATCATCTGTCCGTGCTGCACAGCAGCTACTCATCTGGACCAAGAATCTGCATCACCAGGTGAAGCCGAATAATACGGTAGTATGTCATGGACATGGATGGAAAGTGGTTTTAGAAAGACTGGTGGATAGGGTGCACCGCCTTGGGCAGCAGTTTCCCCTCCAATGCACTGGTCCTCATAATTTTATCAAGAGTGGAATTCGGATATCTACTGTGTCTAAACTTCTGCTTCTATGACCATCATTAAATAGTGTATGTAGGACTTTGCCTGCAAAATCCATAAGGTTTATATGACCAGAAACCTGACCTTGCCCATGTGGCCTGTAACAAGGCTGATTTCACCCAGTGTTGGAGCTCCAGGTGCCTCTTATAAAGCAGCGACGGCCATTACCGAGCCTCGTCTGTAGCTATAAGAACCCGTAAGATCATTGATGATTGCTGACATCATCACACATTGCAGCACAAAACGCACTTTACAAGGAAGGAATCGAGTGACCTGAAATTTTGCCGTGCCCCGCGAGGCTATATAAATCCTCATGAAGATAGTCTTTCAGTCTGGCTTCCCGCCCAACATCTCACGCCGGCGGTTTTCAGAAATCCTGAAAGCAAATCAAGAATAAAGGACCGAGAGATGCTGCATTCATTTAATCGAAGACGCCGGCAACAACGAAGCAGAACTAACCTTTTTTGGAAAGAATAAGGAATAAACAGCGATTATCTTGCAAACGCAAGGTGCAATGAAGTTTCCTGAAGCGGGGAAGGTTCTTGTGATCATGTATTAGAAATTGAGTCCATCCCGAATTTGGTGCTTAACATAAAATAAACGTTTTGCCCAATTTATGCCACTCTTCCAGCCCCAGAATTTTTACCTGGGATCTTATGATATATCTACCTCCCAGGAAATTGCACGAAGAAGCAGAGGCAAGTCCCGGTGAATGGCTGCCGCTCGTTTGCAGTTTTGTCTTCCGGTTCCCTTGCTCTGACTGTATGGTGCCATCAGGTTACTACGGTAAGACAAGTGTCTTCCAGCATGCCGTCCGAAGTGATGGCCTGGTATCCTGCTTTTGATCTCGATTCTGACGGACACTAATCCTGACCTCGGCTTTTATCCTCTGCTTCACCCTCAGTATTGTTTGTCCGGAACCTGGCGTTTTAGCCCGGGCTCTAAATCTTGGCTCCGTTCTTCACTAGACTCCCATCTCAATCACTGGCCGATCATCCTCACCCATTTCCTGATGACACCCATTGACTTCACTCCTGACTCCACTACTAGGCCTAAGACACACGGCATGAAAATTGGAGCGAGTGGAATGCGATAAAACATCGCCTTCCACTCGGACCAATATTACTCTGTGCCAGCACCCATGAGCGATTATTTTCTCAGCCCTAATCGGACCGAGAAAACAATCACAGCATGCTGCGAGTGTAATGCGTGCCTGGTTTCTCTAGCACCCATTCAAGTGTATGGGTACGAGAGAAAAATCGCACTGCACTCGCCTTACACCGGTTTACCGTGCATGCAGGGCGAGAATGGCAATAGCCGGCTACGGAGGAGAGTGTGTGATAAATCCCTCCCTCCTCTCCTCAGTGCCGCCCCCCCCCTCCTCAGCGCCGGCCCGTCCCCCCGCAGCTGAGGTCCGATCGCATGATCAGACCTCAGTCGCAGTGACACTTGCATGACACTCGGCTCCCGCTGTGCTGCCAGTGTGAACAGAGTGTCATGCGAGGATCGCAGTAGTCTCCCGTGTGGCCCCGGCCTTTACTGTCATTCCGCGACTACTCTGGGGATCTTTCTGCACCAAAATTCCTACCTCATACTATGAGATGAAGGCCTTGGTTCAACATGCATTTTTGCACAGATGAGTGCAATGCAATAAAACTTCGGATTGCACTTGCACCAGTGCAAAGCTGTGGGGCAATGTCCATCTGCGATTTGATTTCTCATGCCATATCAGCCTGGGAAATCGCAGGATACTGTGTTTGGCAGCGAGTCTCGGCTCCATTGCACCCAATCATCGCACTGCACTCTCATGTCATCCGACTGCAGTGCGATGTACGCAGAGACAGGCAACAAGTGTTCCCTCCCTCTTTCAGTTGCATGACCCTCGGCTGACACCCGCAGCACAGGGTCATTAGCATATGTAATATATGTAATATATCTCATTTTAGTTATATTAATCTATATGTCTCAAATAAATACGGCTGTGAAAGCAGCCTGACACTTCTGCACGTGCCTCTCCGCTTCAGCCTCCAGCTCGCAGGCAGACTGTGTTGCAACATTTTAGCAATAAAACAGAGCTCAGAGAGATGCAAAAAAATGTTTGCAAGAAGTTAAATTTCATTTCTCCTGTTCTGTCCGTTACTTGTCTCACACTGGTGACGCCCCTTTTATTTAAAATAAGCTCTGGAGGCGGAGTTATCTTTCAGGTAGCATCCACCCCATAGCCTGGAAGAGCTCATTTACATAAAGTGATAAAAGATGATTTTTCCACAAGAAGACATCTGATATAAGACATAAAGGTAAGACTATTGTCAGCATTCTATAACCTGTATGCCCATATTAACAGTGTAAAAAGGTCAAAGTGGTGGCAGATTCCCTTTAAAGACTAAAAATAGTGGGTTTACTTTCACCGTTTTTGTGCAACCGTCTGGAGCTCGGACAAGAGGTTGTATCGGCGAAATCTGAGCTCATCCAAAATCGAGCTGTAATCTGGGACCTGCTCCACGGCAAACCCAGGTCCCGAGGTCACCAGAAGTGACAAGAAGATTCATTAGCAAAGTATAATAATGAGCTATGGAGAAGATTTATAAAGTCTTGTGGGGAGAAAAAGAAGGCAGGGTGGTATAAGGACACGGGGGTGAGTGTTTTAAAATTCAAAAGGTGTCATCAAAAATACAAAAATTGCTCTGGTATGTGACTCTCGGAGTGTAGCATGCATTAAATGACCTGTCTCTTTAATCAGGCTATTAAGTGTATATATGCGAATATACATACACTTATCAACATGGATATTGTAAAACCAAGGCAAAAAAGTGGAATTATGGAGATCACAAGATCGTTAGATGTATAAATGATGAAAAAAAGAAATGGAAACAAAATTTAGTATCAAGTATGAGCACTAAACCTAAAAAATACTGTACACACATCCAAGAATTCCTGGGTATCTGGGCTCAGGTACTGCTGTGTGCCTGTACATAATCTATAGAGACTCTGTAGTGACTCATCCTGTGCACAAAGCTAATGCGAGGTGCCCATTTTCAAAAAGGGCTCTAGTTCTTTCCTTTTGTATCTTTAGACAAGGATAAATGTGGGAAAAATGTTTCAGGCGTTTGTGAGGGATTATATACAGGAGTATGTGATGTAAGATATAAGTGATTGCCTCCACGGTTTTACAGCGTCAAACCATCATGATTAGTTTTTTGCAGAGGATGGAGTAGTAGAATGGACAGAGAGGAACCGTGGGTATAGTGTTTTGGTGTCGCATGTAGATGGGTAATTTAGAGAGTTTTTCCCACTACTAATTTGATCCCCCTTTCTTTTATCCTAACCTTTTCTATCTAACACTTTTTCCTAATCTACTTCTGCTGTCTACCCTGCTCCTGTAAGCTTACATCTCGAACAGGCTCATATTTACCTTTCTTGTTGTAGCTTTGATCCTTCCGGCTGCAGATCAGAATCGTACCAACGGAGCAGGGCACGTCACTGATGGGGAGTGAAGTGTTATCTGAGCATGCTTGTCCAGACTGCTGTCATTCACAAAGGCGGCCTCGCCCCCACCAGTGACGTGATCTGCTCAGTTGGCCTGATTCCGGTCTGCAGCCGGAAGGATCAAAGCGTCAACAAGAATTAAAGGTATTTATGAGCGTCTTAGACTGCTTTCACATTGCGCTATTACCTACGTTCACCGGTCATGTTGGGCAAGGCTGTGGAGTCGGAGTCGTGGAGTTGGAGCTCATTTTGGTGGAGTCGGAGTTGGTATAAAATGCTCCGACTCCTAAAATATAAAATAAATTGGGGACAGTAGTGCAATGCAGAATGTGCTGAATATTTTACTAAATAATATTTAGTATAATGCTTATATTTAAGTGAAAAATGTATTGTAGCACAATGTGAACATCAGACATTTAATCATTTTTATGATACAATAATCAAGATATTTAGATAGAACATAAAGTATATTTATTGGATACAACTTTAGAACTCAAAAAACTAATAAATTGTAACTACGTAATACAATATGTAATATATATATATATATATATATATATATATATATATATATATATATATATAAAATATATTATATATACAGTGCCTACAAGTAGTATTCAACCCCCTGCAGATTTAGCAGGTTTACACATTCGGAATTAACTTGGCATTGTGACATTTGGACTGTAGATCAGCCTGGAAGTGTGAAATGCAGCAAAAAAGAATGTTATTTCTTTTTTTTTTTTTTTTTTTTTTAAATTGTGAAAAGTTTATTCAGAGGGTCATTTATTATTCAACCCCTCAAACCACCAGAATTCTGTTTGGTTCCCCTAAAGTATTAAGAAGTATTTCAAGCACAAAGAACAATGAGCTTCACATGTTTGGATTAATTATCTCTTTTTCCAGCCTTTTCTGACTAATTAAGACCCTCCCCAAACTTGTGAACAGCACTCATACTTGGTCAACATGGGAAAGACAAAGGAGCATTCCAAGGCCATCAGAGACAAGATCGTGGAGGGTCACAAGGCTGGCAAGGGGTACAAAACCCTTTCCAAGGAGTTGGGCCTACCTGTCTCCACTGTTGGGAGCATCATCCGGAAGTGGAAGGCTTATGGAACTACTGGTAGCCTTCCACGGCCTGGACAGCCTTTGAAAGTTTCCACCCGTGCCGAGGCCAGGCTTGTCCGAAGAGTCAAGGCTAACCCAAGGACAACAAGGAAGGAGCTCCGGGAAGATCTCATGGCAGTGGGGACATTGGTTTCAGTCAATACCATAAGCAACGTACTCCACCGCAATGGTCTCCGTTCCAGACGAGCCCCTAAGGTACCTTTACTTTCAAAGCGTCATGTCAAGGCTCGTCTACAGTTTGCTCATGATCACTTGGAGGACTCTGAGACAGACTGGTTCAAGGTTCTCTGGTCTGATGAGACCAAGATCGAGATCTTTGGTGCCAACCACACACGTGACGTTTGGAGACTGGATGGCACTGCATACGACCCCAAGAATACCATCCCTACAGTCAAGCATGGTGGTGGCAGCATCATGCTGTGGGGCTGTTTCTCAGCCAAAGGGCCTGGCCATCTGGTCCGCATCCATGGGAAGATGGATAGCACGGCCTACCTGGAGATTTTGGCCAAGAACCTCCGCTCCTCCATCAAGGATCTTAAGATGGGTCGTCATTTCATCTTCCAACAAGACAACGACCCAAAGCACACAGCCAAGAAAACCAAGGCATGGTTCAAGAGGGAAAAAAAATCAAGGTGTTGCAGTGGCCTAGTCAGTCTTCTGACCTTAACCCAATTGAAAACTCAAGATTAAAGTCCACATAAGACACCCAAAGAACCTAGATAACTTGGAGAAGATCTGCATGGAGGAGTGTGCCAAGATAACCCCAGAGACCTGTGCCGGCCTGATCAGGTCTTATAAAAGACGATTATTAGCTGTAATTGCAAACAAGGGTTATTCCACAAAATATTAAACCTAGGGGTTGAATAATAATTGACCCACACTTTTATGTTGAAAATTTATTAAAATTTAACTGAGCAACATAACTTGTTGGTTTGTAAGATTTATGCATCTGTTAATAAATCCTGCTCTTGTTTCTTATCAAACCTGCCAAATCTGCAGGGGGTTGAATACTACTTGTAGGCACTGTGTATGTGTACGTGTGTGTATATATATATATATATATATATATATATATATATATGTGTGTATATATATATGTATATGTATGTGTGTGTATATATATATATATGTATGTGTGTGTATATATATATATGCCTGTACGTACGTATGTCTGTCTGTACGTACGTACGTACGTACGTACGTACATATATCTATCTATATATATATATATATATATAATTATACATACACACACAGAAGATATATATGTAATCTACTGTATATTACATAGTGTATTACATATTTACAGTTTATTACAGTTTTTTGTGTTCTAAAGTTGTATCCAATAAATATATTTTATGTTCCATATTATTAAATGTCTGATGTTCACATTCACATGTTCATGTATTACAATACATTTTTCACCTAACTATAAGCACTATATGTCGGAGTCGGTGCAAGAGAAATTGAGGAGTCGAAGGTTTGGTTTACTGACTCCACAGCCCTGATGTCCGGGCCTCCATCTAAACCCCCCTCCCCCCGCAAAACAGGTTTCGGATGCATGCACTGACTGAGCCATTGACTGTAATGTAGCAGACAGTCGCCGTGTCCTCTGTCCTGCACCATTTTTGGGCACATATACGTTTTCTGCAGGCGGACACCCAGACACAGTCCATTACGTCTGGGTGTCCGCCTGCAGAAAGTGTATATGTCCGAAAATGGTGCAAGACAGATCACGCGGTGACTGTCTGCTGTATTAGGCTACTTTCACACATCAGTTTTTTTCCATCAGGTACAATCTGGAAAAAACCGGGTTAAACGGATCCGGTACCGCATCCGTTTTATCCCCATAGATTTGCATTGTTACCGGATTGTACCTGATGGCTTTGCGTTGCATCCGTTTTTTTTCCGGATGCGGCAAAATTTATCAAAGCGGCGGCCGGAGGCAACGTGTCTTGCAACGTTTTTTTTGTCCGGCAAAAAAAACCGCATCGCGCCGGATCCGGCGCGATACGGCATGTTTTCCAATGAAAGCCTATGGACGCCGGATTCGGCGCAATGCGGTAAAAAATGGAGGCGGCTACCGGATCCGTTTTTGTAAACTGCGCATGCACCAAAATTAATTAAAAAAGCTGATCCTTCAAAAAAAAGGACAAACCGGATGCAAAAACGGATGCAAACCGTATCCACCGGATCCGGTTTTGTACACATCCGGCATAACGGATCCGTTAAAAACCGGATCCGGTAGATACGGTTTTACATTTTTTGGCCGGATCCTTTGGATCAGGAAAAAAAAGGATTGTGCCTGAATGCAGAAAACTGATGTGTGAAAGTAGCCTTACAGTCAATGGGCCCGTCGGCGCATGCGTCTGAGACCTGTTTTGCGGGGAGGGGGGGTGGTTCGGATAAAAGCTCTGACAGGACCACTGAATGCAGGTAATAACACAGTATGAAAGGGTCCTTAGGGATAAGCTTACAGGAAAAGTATACTTGGAAACGTGTTAGTTAGGAAGGGTTAGGATAAAAGAAAGGGGATCACAGTAGCAGTCGAAAACCTCTTTAAGGTCTATAGGCTTAGAAAGTAAGCTTTGTAATTAGATCGACTGGCTCAAATATTGCACCATGAGGGCCGTGCTGAATAGTCTGGTCATAAAGCTGAGTGCCGAGTCCATTTATTAATTAACCCCTTCACGACCTTGGACGGATCTATCCGTCCAGGATCGTGTCCCGTTAAGCCCCGCCCCCTGCCGCGGGCAGGCGGCGTGGATCGGCACACATATCAGCTGTTTTCAACAGCTGACATGTGTGCCTGCTAGCCGCGGGTGGAATCGCTTCCACCCGCGGCCATTAACCCCTTAAATCTTGCTGCCAAAGTCTGGCAGCAAGATTTAAATGCGCGCGGCCATGTTTGTTACTCACCGCCGCCCCCACCGGAAGTCACGTGTGTTATCACGTGACTATCGGTGGTTGCCATCGTAGCACAGGGTCATGTGATGACGCCTGCAGCTACGAAGTTTCACTTTCATTTTCCCTCGGCCAAGAGCAGAGGGAAAACCAAAGTGACTGAATCTGCTGATTACAGCGGTAAAGCTGTGATCAGCAGATAGCGATCAGCAATCGGATTGCTGATCGCTATAGCCCCCTAGGGGGACTAGTAAAATAAAAAAAAAAGTAAAAAAAAAAGTTTTAAAAAATAAAAAAAAAAACAAAAAACCTAAAAGTTCAAATCACCCCCCTTTCCCCCCATTGAAAATTAAAGGGTTAAATAAATAAATAAATATACACATATTTGGTATCGCCGCGTTCAGAAATGCCCGATCTATCAAAATATAAAATCAATTAATCTGATTGGTAAACGGCGTAGTCGCAAAAAAATTCCAAACGCCAAAATTACGTTTTTTGGTCGCCGCAAGTTTTACGCAAAATGCAATAACAGGCGATCAAAACGTAGCATCTGCGCAAAAATGGTACCATTTATAAACGTCAGCTCGAGACGCAAAAAATAAGCCATCACTGAGCCATAGATCCTTAAAAATAAGAACGCTACGTGTTTCGGAAAATGGCGCAAAACGTGCGCCACTTTTATTGGACAAACTTGTGAATTTTTTTAACCCCTTAGATACAAGTAAACCTATACATGTTTGGTGTCTACAAACTCGCACCGACCTGAGGCATCACATAGATACCTCAGTTTTACCATATAGTGAACACAGTGAATAAAATATCTCAAAAACTATTGTACGATCACACTTTTTTTGCAATTTTTCCGCACTTGGAATTTTTTTGCCGTTTTCCAGTACACTATATGGTAAAACTTATGGTTTCATTTAAAAGTACAACTTGTCCCGCAAAAAACAAGCCCTCATATGGCAAGATTGATGGAAAAATAAAAATGTTACGCCTCTCAGAAGAAGGGGAGCAAAAAACAAAAACGCAAAAACGGAAAGTGCCCGGGGGCTGAAGGGGTTAAATTGATGATGGGATTATCACTGTTTTTTTTTCTTCTATTTTTGTAGACAACGCCAAACTTTATTGTATAGTGCAGTCAATGGAAGATGTTCATCAGTTACAGGCTGACTTGGACAAACTGAGTGTTTTGGGCATCAAAGATGAGGTGTGAAGGGCAGAAATGTGAAGTTATGGACCTGAGCAATAACAATGTGCAAGCAAATGAGGCATCGCCCATAATAAAACTAGGAGAGGCACTGGTAGAGAAGGATCTGCGTGTACTTGTTATAGAATAACAGCATGCAGTGTCAATCAGCGGCTTCTGATACTGCCATGTGTCAGCCGAGGCATGGACTCGCGGGACAGAACACGACACTACCACTTTATGAAGCCTTTAGGCTGCTTTCACACATCAGTTTTTTGGCATCAGGCACAATCCGGCGAAAAAACTGATGCGACGGATCCGGCGAAAAAACAGATCAGTTGCATCAGTTTTTTCCATCAGTTCCTTCAGTTTTTTGACAGATCCGGTGTGATACTGAGCATGCTCAGTGAAAAAAAAACTGATCCGGGGGCTAGATCCGTTTCTTGCCGCATTACGCTGGATCCGGCGTCCATAGGCTTTATTATAAACCATGCCATACAGCGCCATATCCGGCACGATCCGTTTTTTTTTTTTTTTGCCGGACACAAAAACGTTCCCTTCAATGTTTGATCCGGCTGCCGGAGAAGTAAATTTTGCTGATGAAACGCAAGGCCATCCGGCACAATCCGGCCCTAATGAAAGTCTATGGGGGGAAAAAACGGATCCGGCGACAATAGACGCCGGATCAGTTTTTTCATGTTTTTGCCGGATTGTGCCTGATGGCAAAAAAAACTGATGTGTGAAAGCAGCCTTAGGCTACTTTCACACATCCGGTTTTTGCTCTGCGGCACAATACGGCGCTCTGCAGAAAAACCGCAACCGTTTTTTTTGCCGCCGGTTGCGGTTTTTTTGCATAGGCTTACATTAGTGCCGTATTGTGCCGCATGGGCTTGCGTTCGGTCCGGTTTTTGCCGCATGCGGCAGATTTAGCCGATGCCGCGGCCGGATGGAACGTTGCCTGCAACGTTTTTTGCTCCGGCAAAAAAAAAACGCATCGCGCCGCATCCGGCCGCTGCGGCGCATTTTTCAATGCATGCCTATGGATGCCGGATGCGGCGCGATGCGGAAAAAACGCATCCGGACGCCGCATGCGGTATTTTCCACTGCGCATGCTCAGTAGCGTGCCGCAACCGGAATAAAACGGACGGGCCGCATGTAAAAACGTATGCAAAGGATGCGGTGTTTTCGCAGCATCCGTTGCATAGGTTTCACAGCCGGATTGAGCCTCACTGCTGAAACCGGATGTGTGAAAGTAGCCTTTGCGGGACCTCATCTAGAATATGCCGCTCACTTCTGGGCACCAGCTCATAAAAAGGAGGACACCGTGGAGCTAAAGGTACAAAGAAGAACCACAAAACTGAGGCTATGAGAAAAGATCAAAAGAATTACATTTATTTAGTCTCAAGGGAGGACATTATTAACTCGTTCACTTACGTAAATATCAAATACAAAAATGTGGTCAAAAGTGGTTTCTTGTAAACGCCCCAAAAAGCAGGATCACTCCCTCCTCCTGTAAAGCGGCTCAATCTCCAGAGGATACACGGCTTCTTTACCCCAAATATTAATCTGTGGAGCAGAGACACTGTGAACCAACAATGGATACAAGAAAGGCTTAGATGCTGTTGAGAAGTAACAAAAGTGATTATGTAAAGCCCTTTTCTGTATGTTTGATCCAGTGGATCGAAAATTGGGATCTGGAGGAAAAGATGGTGACTGTATGTATATGCATTGAGGTTGTGCCCTTGCTCCTTCCCTTTATCCTCTCCTGTCCCTTGGTTGAACACGTTGGACATGTCCTTTTTTTCAACCATATGAACTATGCAATTAATGCAAACGAGGCAGGTTTGTCCCCAAATTGAAAAAAACACCATAATCTTACAACAAGTTGTCACAATGGTGCATTATCCCTCCCCACCCCTGATATTAAGATACGTAATTTAGGAGACTAGCTAGAGCCAGAGTCCGAAAATGCTCCATTTAATATCTGGATTGTACAACCCTTATGTCATTGATTTTCAAAGTAAGTACACCAGCCTCATCGGGTCCAAGAGATCTATATATCAATATATGCCATTTGCATTGTGAAATCTTATGACTGATCCCTTTTGAGGCAGCATTGACCTGGATTTTCAAAGTAAGTACACCAGCCTCATTGGGTCTAAGAAAGTAATTTATTAATATATGCCATTTGCATTGTGACAAAGTCTGACAGATCCCTTTTGAGAGAGCATTGACATGAGATTTCAAAGTAAGTACACCAGCCTCATTGGGTCGAAGAGATCTATTTATCAATATATGACATTTGTATTGTGAAATCTTCTGACCAATCCCTTTTGAGGGAGCGTTGTGCTAACCAGGTATTTTCCTAAAAAGCATCTATTTTGGTTTATACAGTGAATATTGTAAGAAAGTAAGTGTCAACTGATGGACGCCTCCTCTTCCTCAATGATCCATAGTAAATAGCCCAGGAGCTTCTATAAATCTCTTAATTACCATTGGCCGGTTATCTTGTCTTGTAGTGTCAGTCACCTGATGCATTCATCTCCTCCATTGTCTTACAGAAGGACAGCTGATACCAGGGAGCAATGGCACAAGATGTAACATCCCTGGGAACTTCATGTGCAGCAGCGGGGACTGTATTCCGGGGAGCTGGCAGTGCGATGGCTTACCCGACTGCTTTGATGAGAGCGATGAAAAAGAATGTCGTAAGTTGAATTTATGCGTTCTTATTTATTTATTTATTTATTTTATTTATTTTTTCCCCCAATAATGACGGAATATGGTGGGTTTTTGTAGAACTAGAAAACCTTGGCTGATGGGACCGGTATGACGCCATCTTTAGAAACAGAGGTAGTGCAAGATATTGCAGCTCATGCACAGTTAGGCCGGTGCACATGCCCTGTAATCATCTGCTATCACTGATCCATTAGAGATCCGTTTGCAAAAAAGTTCTGAAAACACGACTTTTTTTTCTGTTACCGAACAGATGTCGGCTGGATCCGTTTTTAACTTTAACATGGGAGTCTATGGACAACGGATCTGATAATTGATTAGCTATCTATTGTCCATTTGTAACAGATCCGTTAAGAAAACAACTAATCCGTTACAAATGCAAGTACAATGGATGACTAAATAGCAATTCGTTAACGGATCTGTTGTCCATAGACTCCCATGTTAAAAAAACGGATCCGGCAGAAATCAATTTCCCTATGGATCTGTTCTAATGGGTGACTACTAGTGTTGAGCGAGTATGCTTGTCACTACTCGGTACTCGCACGAGTATCACTGTACTCGGGCTACTCGGCGGGTACCGAGTAATTTCGCGATACTCGTGCTGTACTCGTGGTCTTCATGTTGGCGCTCTTTTGAGAGCCAGCCCTCATGCAGGGATTGGCTGGCAGACCGCAATGCCACAGCCCTGTTACTTGTGGAATTGCAGTGCTTGGCCGGCCCTCACAGAATGACCGTGCCTTTAGCCCAACACTTCCCCGCTCGGCTACGGCCCCTCCCGCACTCCACTCCGCGTGTATATATATATATATGCACGCTTACACACACACGCACGTTTTTTTTTTTAATTTACAGTTTTATGGTTTCTACATGCTGCCGGTGGTCATTTCACAAAAATACTCGGGTCTCCCATAGGATAACATTGGGCTCGGTGCTCGGGCCGAGTACACGAGTATCTTGGGATGCTCGGCCCGAGCCTCGAGCACCCGAGCTTTTTAGTACTCGCTCATCACTAGTGACTACAGGACATGTGAACATAGCCTTACTTGCTGCTTAGATGCAATACCAAACATATCCAATGGACAGCTGTGGCGCTGTTATCAGCCATGTTTTTCCAATCCTGGACAGCCCACTTTATAGGCAATGCATCATTAGAAAATGACCTATTGTTAATATCGTTTTGTATTGGGTTTTTTTTTTTTTCATCTCATGATTTGTATTATTTAGAAATGTTGCAATTTTAACATTGGATTATTATTATTACTATTTTATTTATTTTATTACTTTTTTTATTATTGTTATTTATTTTTAGTGCTATTATTTTTAGTGCTATTTTTTAGTACTATTATTTTTAGTACTATTATTAATATTGTTAATATTTTATTACTATTTTATTATTATTTTTAGTATTCTTTTTAGTACTATTATTTTTAGTACTATTCTTTTTAGTACTATTATTATTAATATTTTATTACTATTTTATTATTTTACTATTCTTTTTAGTACTATTATTTTTAGTGCTATTTTTTAGTACTATTATTTTTAGTACTATTGTTATTATTATTGTTATTAATACATAATATTATTATTATATATTATTAAAATAATAATATTAATAATATAATATAAATTCAATAAAATAATAAATATGTTATTATTATTATTTTATTTTAATATTTTTTTAATATTTTAATAAAATTATAAATATAATTAATAATATTATTATTATATTTTATTAGATTTTATTTTTTGCAATATTTTTTTCCCCTAAATTACAATCTGTATTTAAAAACTTAAAAAAAATAGAAATCTTCCAATATTTACACCGGCCACTTGGGCTCTTTTAGACTTCAGCTTTCTCACCTACATTAGCCACAATGAACAGTCTCAGACACTATCATTTGTATTGAAGCATCTAATAAGCATGTGTCATTGAGATCAATGTGAAGGGAGAGGAAGGGGATGAGCTGTGACAACTATTGTGATTAGTGGATCTTGTGTTATCAGCTATGTATGGTCATGTAAACTGTCGTCGTAATACTGCCTCTGATGATAATGAGACTGCTGAAAACTCTGCCAGAAACGACTGTAAAAAGTTTGTAAGACTTTATACATAGTTTCTGAAGACTGGAGCAACCTTGTTTTACCTTTAGTGCCACCTAAGACTATGTGTGCACACTGAGTATTTGGTTGCACTAAATCTGCATCTCTTGGCAGGAAAAACACTGCGTTTTTCAGTGCATTTGGGGTGGAAAAATATCAAAAATGCACCAAGAATTCACATGCAGCAGTTTTTCTTCTGCAGGGGGAAAAAAAAGCAACATGTGTACAAAACTTCTTCAGGAGTCTCATTGATTTTGCTGGCATAAGGTTTCGTGTGCTCAAAAAACTGTGTGCACACAGCCTTCAGCCGACCACGGCCTCGTACATCAGCCTCATATTTGCTTGTGATGCTGTCAGTTTGGATCCGGAGACGCACCGTCCAGCTGGGATTTACATTCAAAATGTGGACAACAAAATACAACCGCTCTACAGTCACATGATTGAGCTCTTACCAAAATTATGGAATCTCCCTTCAAGTAGATTTCAAGGTACAGCCCCAATTTTCTGCAAAATCAATTGATATCTCTGGGTTTGTGCTACATTGAGCACTTCGGTGCCACAATCCCCCAGATTATCCCGGCTTACAATGGGTAAATGTCTATGCTCTCAGCCTGATTGAGTTCTCCTCCTAGGTAGGTAAAAAAACCCAAAACACATAGTTTTTTGGAAAAAAACAAAACAAAAACGCTCCCCCCCCCACAGTTTCTGAGGGTCACCATTTTATTAAAAAAAACAAACAAAAAAAAAACAACCACCCCATGTAGGTCCGCCATAGTCCGGGGAATCTGATGTAGTCCCGGGGGAGTCCGACGCAGGCCCGGGGGAGTCCGACGCAGGCCCGGGGGAGTCCGACGCAGCCCCGGGGGAGTCCGACGCAGCCCCGGGGGAGTCCGACGCAGCCCCGGGGGAGTCCGACGCAGCCCCGGGGGAGTCCGACGCAGCCCCGGGGGAGTCCGACGCAGCCCCGGGGGAGTCCGACGCAGCCCCGGGGGAGTCCGACGCAGCCCCGGGGGAGTCCGACGCAGCCCCGGGGGAGTCTGCCATAGCCCCGGGGAAACCCGGTGTAGTCCATAAATGGAAGCCTTAAAGATATAAAAAGAGAGAAATACAAAATAAACTATCCCTCATTCACTAATGTATTAGAAAGCAAAGTTCCCAGCTCCGACGTAGTCCAGCGGTTTCCACAACATTCCTTGAGTACTTAGATCAAAGTCCATAGCGCCTCAGCACGAGGCTCCATAGACTTTGAGCAGCAGCCACTCCCGGCTCACATTGTGCTCAACGAGACCTGGACCGCTGATGAGCGGTGACGTCAGGAATGCCACCGCTTATCACTGATTATTAGGTTAAGCACCCTTTAGTGCCACATGAAAGGCACTAAAGGGTGCAAATTTATACTATATAGGGGGAGGACATCGCATATCAGCAGAATATTATCCATCTACCTATATCTTTATTTTTGTGTGTGTATTTGTTTATATTGAGACATTGAACTCTTTGCTTTTACTATTAGTTCTGCTGTCTTTGTTACCGGATATGTTTTGTGTTAAATGCTCTTTCTCTATGCGTGAACACACTAAATTTTTTTTTTTTTTTTTTTTTTTACCTGCGGATTTTCCTTCATCTATTGCGCAGTCGTCCACCAGTCCTTTACCATGTTCCCTCTGAAACCTTGTGACCCCCATTAAATTGGGGGCTCCTTTTGGTATCATGGGGCAGTCACACTTATGGGGTCATACGGCCCGGATCGTAGTCTCTTCCGTTCTCTGCAGAAGTTGTGATTAATCAGCCGATCACTGGGACTTATCCACGGCATCTTCAAAATACAGTTCTACATAATAAATCCCGTAATGACCGCAGTAAAAAAAAAACAATTGACTATTGCTGAGGGATTAACCGCCACTTTATGCTCCTATTATTGGCTTTTTTGGGAGCTTGTTTGAGAGCAGTGAAATCTGTGTATTAATCACCGAATGTATTATGGCAGAATGCAGACTACCACCAGCAGCTTGTATTCTGCAGACAGATTTGTGACTATACAGTTTGATTTCTTTTTGTCCATGGTGCTGTGTTTGAATAAAATTATTATTATTATTATTTTATATAGCGCTATTAATTCCACAGCGCTTTACTTACATTGGCAACACTGTCCCCATTGGGGCTCACAATTTAAAGTCCCTATCTGTATGTCTTTGGAGTGTGTTATGCATCTCTTTTGCTTGCGGAGGGAACAATTTCTATTTTTCTCACTACGGGTAGAAAACCTGCACCCAGCGCAGTCACGATTTTTGCAAAATTGATTATAAACCCTGAGTTTTGCTGCAGTTTGATCAGACCGTGTAAATCCAGCCTTGGCATTGTATCTGGTCTAGTCTATCTCGGTGACCTAAATACATCAGCAACAGACGCGCCAATCTCCCCCCTGTCCCCATTGTGTATCCGTGTAGATTAAGGCGTTTTATGTAAATGACACAGTCATTTTAATATACTTTGTAGTTTGTTTCCCCCAGTTTTTATGATCTTTTCGTCGTCACTGAATTGGCTGTGCAACAATATAAAATGATATACACCCGGCGAAGCCCCTGGTTTCCCCCCACGGATGGTGCGGCTGCCAGGGACACCCCCCCTCCTCCCCTGGATGAAGTGGCTACCGGAGGACCCCCACCCGGATAGGGGGGCTGCCAGAGGGGTCCCCCCATCGGGAAATCATTGGAACCCCAGATGAACTTTACCAGAGGGTCCCAGGACCCCGGATGAGGCGGCTTCTTGAGAATTATTGGAAACTCAGTTTTCTCATGAGCCAGATCAGAAACCCCCATACTTTGCACTGACGAGGTGCAAGCACCCCGAAACACCGTGTCTGCAAATTGGGATTCTGATCTGGCTTATATATCCTGAGTCATATTGCAAAGGATTGTTAAAAATCCACTTGTGACTTTTAGGATCGCTACTTCCAATAGGTGGCGCTGCGCTAGAGTTTGTCTCCTTTACTGGAGAGACAATTTGGAAACCCAGTTTAACCTGTTACCAGAGGTCTCTGAAACAAAGAATGTGTTACATGAGTTAATCTTTTCCGGGCCATCTTCCTTCAGTAGGACTGTCAGGACTCAAGGGCTCCTACATTTTTATCTGCACTGATACATTGTAGCAAAACTTAGTACAGGAAAAAGATTGGAGCTGCCAATTTATTTAGCTCAAAAGAACGTTTTCCTTCATAGCAAGATCTTCAGTGTTGCAGACTTTTTCTTAGTGCAGTAAGTGAATACTATTATGACAAATGCGTGTTACTTCATAAATACTTTTACTAGAAGCCCAAACTCTGGAATGATCACGGGGCCCAGGATCTGTTACATTGTTGCACATGTGACTTCTTGCAGTTACTGTTACTTCTCATGTGCCTCTGCTGCCTCTGCTGGTCCAGGGCAGTACTACATCGTTGTCCCTAGATTGCACATCCCATTGCTTATCCAGAGCTCTCGGTCCTATGAATGAACCTAGTGTGTGTATATATAATATTGTGCCGGAGATGACGCAAAGCGACAGCCGTCTGAGGCTTTCCTAAGGCGAAGCTGTTGTGATCTGCTCTTTTATCATTTCATGTGAATCCCGGCTGCAGCGCGCGGTTCTGTGATAGCCGCAGCCGCAGACACCGCTTCCTCGACGGCTCCTTCACAACTGATTTTCCTTGATGGCAAATAGATAATGGTCTGCAGCTCGGGGACGCGGAATAGTGACAGATCTGTAGAGAAGACTATTCTCTCCAGACCCGAGCCCATTACATAGTTGGTGTCTTGGAAAATAAAGCATGTACACCCAAAACTGTCAGCGGGGGGCCGCCAGGGACATTATAAATGGGCCAATGGCCGTGTTCTGGGCTCAGTACTGGCGTGTGAGCCACACATGTATCTCCCATACAAATCTACCATGGATGCTCCTCTCCTCTCATGCACAGCCTGTGTGATTCCTCCTCCTCCCTCCACAGAATCTACCATGGATGCTCCTCTCTCCTGTCATACACAGCCTGTGTGATTCCTCCTCCTCCCTCCACAGAATCTACCATGGATGCTCCTCTCTCCTGTCATACACAGCCTGTGTGATTCCCCCTCCCCCTCCTCCAGAATCTACCATGGATGCTCCTCTCTCCTGTCATACACAGCCTGTGTGATTCCCCCTCCCCCACCTCCAGAATCTACCATGGATGCTCCTCTCCTGTCATACACAGCCTGTGTGATTCCTCCTCCTCCCTCCACAGAATCTACCATGGATGCTCCTCTCTCCTGTCATACACAGCCTGTGTGATTCCCCCTCCCCCTCCTCCAGAATCTACCATGGATGCTCCTCTCTCCTGTCATACACAGCCTGTGTGATTTCCCCCTCCCCCTCCTGCAGAATCTACCATGGATGCTCCTCTCTCCTGTCATGCACAGCCTGTGTGATTCCTCCTCCTCCCTCCACAGAATCTACCATGGATGCTCCTCTCTCCTGTCATACACAGCCTGTGTGATTCCCCCTCCCCCTCCTGCAGAATCTACCATGGATGCTCCTCTCCTCTCATACACAGCCTGTGTGATTCCTCCTCCCCCTCCTGCAGAATCTACCATGGATGCTCCTCTCTCCTGTCATACACAGCCTGTGTGATTCCCCCTCCCCCTCCTGCAGAATCTACCATGGATGCTCCTCTCTCCTGTCATGCACAGCCTGTGATTCCCCCTCCCCCTCCTCCTGCAGAATCTACCATGGATGCTCCTCTCTCCTGTCATACACAGCCTGTGTGATTCCTCCTCCTCCCTCCACAGAATCTACCATGGATGCTCCTCTCCTGTCATACACAGCCTGTGTGATTCCCCCTCCCCCTCCTCCAGAATCTACCATGGATGCTCCTCTCTCCTGTCATACACAGCCTGTGTGATTCCCCCTCCCCCTCCTCCAGAATCTACCATGGATGCTCCTCTCTCCTGTCATGCACAGCCTGTGTGATTCCTCCTCCTCCCTCCACAGAATCTACCATGGATGCTCCTCTCTCCTGTCATACACAGCCTGTGTGATTCCCCCTCCCCCTCCTCCAGAATCTACCATGGATGCTCCTCTCTCCTGTCATGCACAGCCTGTGTGATTCCTCCTCCTCCCTCCACAGAATCTACCATGGATGCTCCTCTCTCCTGTCATACACAGCCTGTGTGATTCCCCCTCCCCCTCCTGCAGAATCTACCATGGATGCTCCTCTCCTGTCATACACAGCCTGTGTGATTCCCCCCTCCTGCAGAATCTACCATGGATGCTCCTCTCCTGTCATACACAGCCTGTGTGATTCCCCCTCCCCCTCCTGCAGAATCTACCATGGATGCTCCTCTCCTGTCATACACAGCCTGTGTGATTCCCCCTCCCCCTCCTGCAGAATCTACCATGGATGCTCCTCTCTCCTGTCATACACAGCCTGTGTGATTCCTCCTCCTCCCTCCACAGAATCTACCATGGATGCTCCTCTCTCCTGTCATACACAGCCTGTGTGATTCCCCCTCCCCCTCCTGCAGAATCTACCATGGATGCTCCTCTCCTGTCATACACAGCCTGTGTGATTCCCCCTCCCCCTCCTCCAGAATCTACCATGGATGCTCCTCTCTCCTGTCATACACAGCCTGTGTGATTCCCCCTCCCCCTCCTGCAGAATCTACCATGGATGCTCCTCTCCTGTCATACACAGCCTGTGTGATTCCCCCTCCCCCTCCTGAGAATCTACCATGGATGCTCCTCTCTCCTGTCATGCACAGCCTGTGTGATTCCTCCTCCTCCCTCCACAGAATCTACCATGGATGCTCCTCTCTCCTGTCATACACAGCCTGTGTGATTCCCCCTCCCCCTCCTGCAGAATCTACCATGGATGCTCCTCTCCTGTCATACACAGCCTGTGTGATTCCCCCTCCTGCAGAATCTACCATGGATGCTCCTCTCCTGTCATACACAGCCTGTGTGATTTCCCCCTCCCCCTCCTGCAGAATCTACCATGGATGCTCCTCTCCTGTCATACACAGCCTGTGTGATTCCCCCTCCCCCTCCTGCAGAATCTACCATGGATGCTCCTCTCCTGTCATACACAGCCTGTGTGATTCCCCCTCCCCCTCCTGCAGAATCTACCATGGATGCTCCTCTCCTGTCATACACAGCCTGTGTGATTCCCCCTCCCCCCTCCTGCAGAATCTACCATGGATGCTCCTCTCTCCTGTCATGCACAGCCTGTGTGATTCCTCCTCCTCCCTCCACAGAATCTACCATGGATGCTCCTCTCTCCTGTCATACACAGCCTGTGTGATTCCCCCTCCCCCTCCTCCAGAATCTACCATGGATGCTCCTCTCTCCTGTCATACACAGCCTGTGTGATTCCTCCTCCTCCCTCCACAGAATCTACCATGGATGCTCCTCTCTCCTGTCATACACAGCCTGTGTGATTCCCCCTCCCCCTCCTGCAGAATCTACCATGGATGCTCCTCTCTGGTCATACACAGCCTGTGTGATTCCTCCTCCCCCTCCTGCAGAATCTACCATGGATGCTCCTCTCCTGTCATGCACAGCCTGTGTGATTCCCCCTCCCCCTCCTGCAGAATCTACCATGGATGCTCCTCTCCTCTCATGCACACCCTGTGTGATTCCTCCTCCTCCCTCCACAGAATCTACCATGGATGCTCCTCTCTCCTGTCATACACAGCCTGTGTGATTCCCCCTCCCCCTCCTGCAGAATCTACCATGGATGCTCCTCTCTCCCCTGTCTTACACAGCCTGTGTGATTCCCCCTCCCCCTCCGCAGAGTCTACCATGGATGCTCCTCTCTCCTGTCATACACAGCCTGTGTGATTCCCCCTCCCCCTCCTCCAGAATCTACCATGGATGCTCCTCTCCTGTCATACACAGCCTGTGTGCCCCTCCCCCTCCTGCAGAATCTACCATGGATGCTCCTCTCTCCTGTCATACACAGCCTGTGTGATTCCTCCTCCTGCAGAATCTACCATGGATGCTCCTCTCTCCTGTCATACACAGCCTGTGTGATTTCCTCCCTGCAGAATCTACCATGGATGCTCCTCTCTCCTGTCATACACAGCCTGTGTGATTCCTCCTCCCCCTCCTCCAGAATCTACCATGGATACTCCTCTCTCCTGTCATACACAGCCTGTGTGATTCCCCCTCCCCCTCCTGCAGAATCTACCATGGATGCTCCTCTCCTGTCATACACAGCCTGTGTGATTCCCCCTCCCCCTCCTGCAGAATCTACCATGGATGCTCCTCTCTCCTGTCATACACAGCCTGTGTGATTCCCCCTCCCCCTCCTCCAGAATCTACCATGGATACTCCTCTCCTGTCATACACAGCCTGTGTGATTCCCCCTCCCCCTCCGCAGAATCTACCATGGATGCTCCTCTCCTGTCATACACAGCCTGTGTGATTCCCCCTCCCCCTCCTCCAGAATCTACCATGGATGCTCCTCTCCTGTCATACACAGCCTGTGTGATTCCCCCTCCCCCTCCTCCAGAATCTACCATGGATACTCCTCTCCTGTCATACACCAGCCTGTGTGATTCCCCCTCCCCCTCCTGCAGAATCTACCATGGATGCTCCTCTCCTGTCATACACAGCCTGTGTGATTCCCCCTCCCCCTCCTCCAGAATCTACCATGGATGCTCCTCTCTCCTGTCATGCACAGCCTGTGTGATTCCTCCTCCCCCTCCTCCAGAATCTACCATGGATACTCCTCTCCTGTCATGCACAGCCTGTGTGATTCCCCCTCCCCCTCCTCCAGAATCTACCATGGATGCTCCTCTCTCCTGTCATACACAGCCTGTGTGATTCCTCCTCCCCCTCCTCCAGAATCTACCATGATGCTCCTCTCTCCTGTCATACACAGCCTGTGTGATTTCCCCCCTCCTCCAGAATCTACCATGGATGCTCCTCTCTCCTGTCATGCACAGCCTGTGTGATTCCTCCTCCCCCTCCTGCAGAATCTACCATGGATGCTCCTCTCTCCTGTCATACACAGCCTGTGTGATTCCTCCTCCCCCTCCTCCAGAATCTACCATGGATGCTCCTCTCTCCTGTCATACACAGCCTGTGTGATTCCCCCTCCCCCTCCTCCAGAATCTACCATGGATACTCCTCTCTGGTCATACACAGCCTGTGTGATTCCCCCTCCCCCTCCTGCATAATCTACCATGGATGCTCCTCTCTCCTGTCATACACAGCCTGTGTGTGATTCCTCCTCCCCCTCCTGCAGAATCTACCATGGATGCTCCTCTCCTGTCATACACAGCCTGTGTGATTTCCCCCTCCCCCTCCTGCAGAATCTACCATGGATGCTCCTCTCTCCTGTCATACACAGCCTGTGTGATTCCCCCTCCCCCTCCTGCAGAATCTACCATGGATGCTCCTCTCTCCTGTCATACACAGCCTGTGTGATTCCCCCTCCCCCTCCTGCAGAATCTACCATGATGCTCCTCTCTCCTGTCATGCACAGCCTGTGATTCCCCCTCCCCCTCCTCCTGCAGAATCTACCATGGATGCTCCTCTCTCCTGTCATGCACAGCCTGTGTGATTCCCCCTCCCCCTCCTGCAGAATCTACCATGGATGCTCCTCTCTCCTGTCATACACAGCCTGTGTGATTCCTCCTCCCCCTCCCCCTCCTCCAGAATCTACCATGGATGCTCCTCTCTCCTGTCATACACAGCCTGTGTGATTCCTCCTCCCCCTCCTGCAGAATCTACCATGGATGCTCCTCTCTCCTGTCATGCACAGCCTGTGTGATTCCTCCTCCCCCTCCTGCAGAATCTACCATGGATGCTCCTCTCTCCTGTCATGCACAGCCTGTGTGATTCCTCCTCCCCCTCCTGCAGAATCTACCATGGATGCTCCTCTCTCCTGTCATGCACAGCCTGTGTGATTCCTCCTACCATGGATGGGTATCTTGTCTTTTTTGTTCCTCTGTTATTCCTCCTGGAAATGTAGAAATGCACTGAATGTTACCAAGGACCACCTTATCAAAGTCTGGTTGGATAGTGTTACGCCCCCTTACTACATAGTCATCCATACTGGCTGATTTCGGTGGGAGCAGACGACTATCTGGTGTGTATGGAGGTCTCGTGATTGTCCCCGATGGATTTTGGACACCGATCCTTTTATTTTCAGGCGACAGAAGCTGCGGTCAGAGGTGTCTGGAAACTCTTTACTACTTTTGAGTTGAGAGATATCTCGAGTATGGTCATGTTGATGTGTCCCCCTCCTGGCAGCACACAGCTGTCCATTTATTTATACATTTCCAGGAGGAGTAACAGAGGAGTGATGCCCAGTTCTAAGTAGATGTTTGTTTTCATCCATTTTTGAGGGGCGTAGGGCAACATTTGCAATGTAAAGTGAATTCTACACCTTGTGACCACACGTCTGCTCTTTTCCTTCGGCGTCTTCCCACGGGGTTAGGATTTGTGACTCCGCAGTGGTAAAACCGCTGATTCTGCATTATTGATACCAGAACAGAGCGTCTATCCTGACCGGATCCATTCAATCCAAATGCATCCAGCTGATCAAGGAAAGGGATCAATAAAGTCCCGAGTTCTAGTTATTGGAAAACATCAGCTCTTTAAAGTCAGAGTTAGGGCTCATTCAGACGTCCGTCGGATTTCTGTCTGATCTCGGACCGCAAAGCGCCGACTGGTCACCGGTCTCCAAGTCCGAGCGTGACCGCCTCATAGGAATATATGAAGCTGTCCGTCAGCTCGGGAAAGCGCCGCCAGTCTGTGCTCGGACCATTCGGCATGGATATCGGAATGATCACAGCAGATTAACCTCTTAGATGCCGCTGTTAAATTTGTCTCCAGCATTTAAGAGGTTGGAATTGGAGGTTCATATCCCCTAATGAGACCAACAAAGATATTAAAAACCTATATTGCCCCCCTGGCTATACAGTACAGACGTGCTGCACCTGCTGCAGCCGGGATAATAATAATAATAATTTTATTCATTTATATAGCGCTCTTAATTTCACAGCACTTTACATACATTGGCAACACTGTCCCCATTGGGGCTCACAATCTAGAGTCCCTATCTGTATGTCTTTGGAGTGTGGAGGAAACCGGAGAACCCGGAGGAAACCCACGCAAACACGGGGAGAACATACAAACTCCTTGCAGATGGTGTCCCTTGGTGGGATTTCAACCCAGGACCCCAGCGCTGCAAGACTGCAGT
This sequence comes from Anomaloglossus baeobatrachus, assembly GCF_048569485.1. Lineage (NCBI taxonomy): Eukaryota > Metazoa > Chordata > Amphibia > Anura > Aromobatidae > Anomaloglossus > Anomaloglossus baeobatrachus. The sequence goes on from NC_134362.1 coordinate 19,087,036, forward strand.
GCTAACCACTGAGCCACCACAAGACTGCAGTGCTAACCACTGAGCCACCACAAGACTGCGGTGCTAACCACTGAGCCACCACAAGACTGCAGTGCTAACCACTGAGCCACCACCAGACTGCAGCACTAACCACTGAGCCGCCGTGCAGCCAGAGTTCTCCAATCCTGGCTGTATAACTCCTGTGGGTAGGCAGTAAAGATGCACACACAGGTTTCCAGTCCAACTCTGTGTTTTATTCACTCTGGTAAGAAAGAAAGAAAGGCAGTCTTACATCAGATGGGAATGCAATGCACAGGTCCAGCTTATCACACAGCATAGTATAGGGCCCGGACATGCCAGTCCACATGTATGATGCTCCCACAAAGCAGGCTTCCTTCCAAAACCCACCGAGGAGTTATTGCTGCCCCTTTATGCTACCCTAACCCCTGCAACTGCAACTCGGGCCATGCTCCAAAAACCCGGACTAGCAGAGAAGGTCCAGGCCAAGGCTCCCCTACCCCTCGCTGCGTCACACACCCGTTAGATTATTCCGTCAATAGCAACTGCAACAATCTAAGCATTTAGCAAAGGTTTCTGTTCAACCATTGCTAAACTCCACCATTAGGCTATGTGCGCACACTGCGTTTTTATCGCGTTTTTGCGGTGCGTTTTTGGGCGTTTTGGGGCTCAAAACTGCATGACTGCTTCCCCAGCAAAGCCTATGACGTTTCTATTTTGTTGTCCGCCACAGTGCAGTTTTGTTTGTCTGTGTTTTTGAGCTAAAAAAAAAAAAATGGTCATGTCAATTCTTGTGTTTTTTTTCCCGTTTTTTTCTGCGTATTGGAAAAAATGCAGTAATTAAAAACGCTGCCAAAAACGCAAAAAAAAGCAGTAAAATGCGGTGTGTCTTTACCACTGCGTATTTGCCGCGGGTGCGTTTTTGTGCGTTTTTTTGCGGCAGAAAAAATGCAGCGTGCGCACATAGCCTAGCATCTACCCCCCTTATCCACTAATGGGTTGGTAAAGCAGCTGCGAGCCAAAAAAAGAGCCTCCAGGTCTCCATTTTATGACACCCATCACACACTACTTTTATTATGTCTAAAACTAAAAAGTAAAGTAGCGGTAATTACTGTTCTGGCTCTGACGACTCGCTATAATATGAGAGCGCTGTGCACATCCAGGCTGCTTTACCATACCTGCGTTTGGATACGAGGCGCGCTGTTTCCAGTGAGAGGATAATATTTAATTGTTCTCAAAAAGTAACAAAAAGGAATTCCTGTAATCATTCTGCAAAAAAAAAAAAAACCCATAAAGCATTGTCATTTTGTAAGTGCTCCATATATATATATAATATAGATTTTTTTTTTAATATATATATATATATATATATATATATATATATATATATATATATATATATATATATATATATATATATATATATATATATATATATATATATATATATATATATATTAAAAAAAAATTCTATCTATAACTATAACTATAGATATAGATATAGATATATATATATATTTATTATATTGTGAGGTAGCGTGGTCGGCTGCGCAGCAGAAGACACGGGATCCAGGCACCAAGGTTCACAGCACACGGTTTAATAGTCAAACAAAAGTCCACATCTCCTGCAGAGAACTCAGGAAGTTGTGTTCACTCCCTCACACCCGGCCCTTGTTCCTGTTTCCTTTTAACCCTTCATTCAGCTTGTAGGGAAACAGCATTAACCCCTGAGTGGAGTTACTTTCTATCATGGAGTGAGCACAACCGGGGCGAGACATACCGGCCGTCATAGATAACCCCGGTCACAGTCTCACATACCCCCCCCTCAGTTCAAGCGTGCGGGGTTGAACTCCTGCCATCAAACACGGGCCGCGGGACAAGGCATCGGCGTTGCCCTGCAACCTACCGGCCCGGAGTTCAACCGTAAACCGGAAGTTCTGCAGAGAAAGGAACCATCGGGTAACCCGGGCATTCCGATCCTTGGCGGACCTCATCCAGACCAGTGGAGAGTGATCCGTCACCAAGCGAAACTGCCGTCCCAGCAGGTAATAGCGTAGGGACTCCAAGGCCCATTTAATCGCCAGGCACTCCTTCTCCACTACGCTGTAATTCCGCTCGGGAGGGGTGAGCTTCCTACTCAAGAAGGTGACGGGGTGTTCCTCCCCCTGAACCACCTGAGACAGCACTGCCCCCAGGCCGACCTCTGAGGCGTCAGTCTGTACTATAAACTCCTTCCGGAAATCAGGGTTGACCAGAACGGGTTGTCCGCACAGGACCCCCTTCAGGGCCCGGAAGGAGTCCTCGGCTTGCGGAGTCCAGCGCACCATGACGGACTTCTTGCCTTTGAGAAGGTCCGTCAAGGGGGCTGATAGTCCCGCAAAATCTCTTACAAACCTCCTGTAGTACCCCACGATACCCAGGAAGGCCCTAACCTGCTTCGTGGTCAGGGGTCTAGGCCACTTCTGGATCGCCTCAACCTTGTTAATTTGGGGCTTAATCACTCCTTGGCCTATCACGTAGCCCAAGTAGCAGGCTTCCGTGAGTCCCAACGCACATTTCTTGGGATTGGCTGTCAGTCCGGCTGTTCGAAGCGCGTCCACCACCGCTTGTACCTGTTCCAAGTGGGTCTGCCACTCGGAGCTGTAAATAATGATGTCATCAAGGTATGCTGATGCATACGCCTGGTGGGGTTCCAGCACCAAGTCCATCAACCTCTGGAACGTGGCCGGAGCGCCATGTAACCCAAAAGGCAAGACAACATAGTGGAAGAGACCCTCCGGCGTAACAAAAGCGGTTTTCTCCTTGGCGGACTCCGTCAGTGGCACCTGCCAGTACCCCTTGGTCAGGTCGAGCGTGGTAAAATACCGCGCCTGTCCCAGCCTATCAATCAGCTCATCCACCCGGGGCATGGGGTAGAGATCGAACTTGGATATTTCGTTCAATCTCCTAAAGTCATTGCAGAACCTTAAGGAGCCATCGGGTTTTGGTATTAGGACAATCGGACTAGCTCATTCACTCCGGGATTTTTCGATGACCCCTAGTCGTAGCATTGTCTTCACTTCCTCTGATATGGCTTGTCTTCGAGCCTCCGGTACCCGGTATGACTTCAGGCGTACCTTCAGGTGAGGCTCGGTGAACATGTCATGTCGTATCAGACTTGTCCTACCAGGCAGCTCGGAGAAAACATCGGGGTTCTGCTGAACCAGCCGTCTGGCCTCTCGCCTCTGTTGCTTGGTGAGGGCTTCTCCAATCCTTACTTCCGGTTCGTCCTCTCCGGAGGTCGCTGGAGCCGGATTTGAACGAGCCGAAGAGGAGGGAGATGGGGAAAAATCAACCATCAGGCTTTCCCGTTCCTGCCAAGGTTTTAATAGGTTGACATGGTATATTTGTTCAGGTTTCCGCCTACCGGGCTGCAATACCTTATAGTTGACCACCCCGACTCTTTCCTTTATCTCGTAGGGGCCTTGCCACTGAGCCAGGAATTTACTCTCCGCCGTGGGGATTAATACCAACACCCGATCCCCGGGTTTAAAGGTCCGCACGGTGGCTTGTCTATTGTAGCGGCCGCTTTGCGCGGCCTGAGCCTCCTGTAAATGCTCCTTCACAATTGGCATGACCGCGCTTATGCGGTTCTGCATTCCTAAAATGTGTTCAATCACATTTTTATGGGGGGTGGGCTCTTGCTCCCATGTTTCCTTTGCCAGGTCCAACAATCCCCGGGGATGTCGCCCGTATAACAATTCAAAAGGCGAAAACCCCGTGGATGCCTGTGGCACCTCACGGATGGCAAACATCAAATAGGGAAGCATCATATCCCAGTCTTTCCCGTCTTTGGAGATCACCCTTTTGAGCATGGTTTTCAGGGTTTTATTGAATCGTTCTACTAACCCATCCGTCTGAGGATGATACACAGACGTACGCAACTGCTTGATCTGGAGTAGCCGGCATAGCTCTTTGGTCACTTTAGACATGAATGGGGTCCCCTGATCCGTAAGGATCTCCTTGGGCAACCCCACCCGGCAGAACACAGCAAACAACTCCCGAGCTATAAGCTTCGCCGCAGTATGTCTGAGAGGTATCGCCTCTGGATACCGAGTGGCATAGTCAACGATCACTAGGATGTGTTGGTGCCCTCGAGCAGACTTTACGAGGGGCCCCACCAGATCCATCCCTATCCGTTCAAAAGGGACTTCTATAATGGGTAACGGTACCAACGGACTGCGAAAGTGGGTCAGGGGTGCGGTAAGCTGACACTCCGGGCAGGTTTCGCAGAACCGTTTTACCTCCCCAAAGACCCCGGGCCAATAGAACCTTTGCAATATTCGCTCCTGCGTTTTCTTGACCCCCAGGTGGCCACTCATCAGATGTTTATGAGCCAAGTCGAGGACCCGCTGGCGATACGGCTGGGGCACCACCAACTGCTCTACCCCCACGCCCCGTATTTCATCTACCCGGTAGAGTAAATCCTGCTTAAGAGCGAAATGGGGGTACCTTACCTGGGCACCGGGCAGCTGTGCCACCCCATCAACTACTGTCACCCGACTCCGGGCATGTATTAATTTAGGGTCCTGGAGTTGGGCTGTCCCAAACGTATCCGGGGACGCCTCCAACTCCGGGATGGGCTCGACCGTCTCAGCCTCTCCTGCCAATACCTCTAGGGGCGACCTATCTGGTTCACATTCTGTCCCTATCATGGGGACCCCTACGGCAGGCGTCCCGGATTCGGGATTGTCGGGCTCAGGTCCCGGACTGTCCAATACCTGAAGGGACTTAGGAGGCCCCTTCCATAGAGTCCAAAAATACGGCAGATCCCTTCCTAGGATCACATCATAGGGAAGAGAGTTCATAAGTTCCACCTCATGTTGCACCTGTCCGCAGGGTGCTGTGATGGTGACAACCCCCGTGGGATAGTCTCGGCGTTCCCCATGTATGCAAACCACCCCCACGGTACGTCCTGTGGCCTTTATGTTAGCCCTTAGGGTTGATCGCACAAGGGTCACTAAGCTTCCGGAATCCAACAAGCCTGTAACCGGACATCCATTAACCTGTATTTGGCACAAGTGGGGCGCAGTCTCCGGGGAGACCAGGTCCACGGTATACACCGCCTGAGCATACATTGAACCCCGCCGGGTAACCCCACAATCCATGGGCTCCGTGGTGAGTGGACACTGAGCTTCCATATGCCCCACCCGCTGGCACCGCCAACATCTAATAGGGAAGGTAACCCCCTTGACGAGTTGTCGTTTAGGGTACATGGCCTTCCGGACCTCAGGGACGGCGGGCGCGGCCTCAGAAGGGACGGTAGCGGTCTCCCGCACCGGTGTCAGCGGTGGGTCCTTGGCCCGAGGCTTGGAGGGGCCGGACCGACGAGCGGCACGCAAAGTCTCAGTGTCCCGTATCAAGTCCTGCGTAGCCACATGCCGCTCCACCAGGGACACTAATTGGTCCAGGGTACTCGGGTCGCCCTGTCCTACCCACCGTTGAATGGTGACGGGTAAAGTGCGCACAAAACGATCAACTACTACCCTTTCCACCATTTGTGCCGGGCTCAGAGTGTCAGGCTGCAACCACTTTTTTACGAGATGCAACAAGTCATAGGCCTGGGAGCGTACGGGTTTGGCTTCCTCATAGAACCACTGATTTACCCGCTGAGCCCGTACATAGGTATTCACCCCCAACCGAGCCAGTATTTCGGCTTTCAAAGTCGCATATTCTATGGCGTCCTCGGTACAGAGGTCCAGGTACGCTTTTTGGGGCTCCCCCGTCAGAAAGGGCGACAATACCTCAGCCCACTGGGGGGTCGGCAGTTTTTCCCGCTCGGCCACCCGCTCAAACACCGCCAGGAACGCTTCCACATCATCCCCCGGGGTCATCTTTTGCAACGCTTGTCTCACCGCTTTCCGGACGCTGCCGTCGTCACCCGATCCCGGGGTTGTTGCTGCCGGTCCGGCACGGATCGACTTGGCCAGGAGAACCATTTGTTCTTGGTGCCTCTGTTCCTGCAATTTCAAGGATTGCTGCTGATGATCCAACGTCCGGAGCAGGTGTGTATTCGTCTGTTGTTGCTGTGCAGTAGCCTGAGCCAGCTGCTTTAGTATGTCCTCCATGGCGTCGCCGGGTTTGGGCTGTAGTATAGCCGCTCGAATCCAGGACATGTGCTGCTGGGTCACCAGGGATGGATGCTACACCTCACTGGGCTGGCATGCCCGCATTCTCCACCATATGTGAGGTAGCGTGGTCGGCTGCGCAGCAGAAGACACGGGATCCAGGCACCAAGGTTCACAGCACACGGTTTAAGGCTGTGTTCACACACTGCGTTTTTTACCTGCGTTTTTGGTCCGTTTTTGGTCCGTTTTTGCTGCAGAAATTTCTTGAGAAATTCTTGTAACCTTTCTGCAGACATTCCCCAGCAAAACCTATGGCAAAAAAAATTAGCTGTGCAC